>NW_020954569.1:6023698-6073545 GCF_900497805.2 Vombatus ursinus | reverse complement strand
GTGATAAAAAGAGAAATTCCATTTAAAATAACTGCAGAAAATATAAAACACTTGGAAGTCTGCCTGCCAACACAAATCCCCAGGAACTATATGAACACAACAACTAAACACTTTTCATGCAAATATAGTCAGATTTAAACAACTGGAAAAATATTAACTGCTTATTAGTAGGCTGAAACAATATAATAAAAATGACAAATTTACATAAATTAATCTATTTATTCAGTGCCATACCAAATTATCACAAAATTATAAAACTAGAAAAAATAGTAACAGAATTCATCTGGAAGAAAATAAGGTCAAGGATATCAAAGGAATCAATGAAAAAAATGTGAAGAAAGATAGTCTAGCGATATCAGATCAAAAATTGTATTATAAAGTGGTAATTATCAAAGCCATCTGATACTGGTAAAGAAATAAGAGTAGTGGATCAATGGAATAGATTAGGCACTTAAGACACAGTAGTAAATGACCATAATAATCTAATATACTATAAACCTAAAGATCCAGACTTTTGGAACAAAAACTCATTATTTGGCAAAAACTGCTGGGAAAACTGGAAAATAGTATAGAAAAAACTAGGTATAGTTCAACATCTCACACCCTATACCAAGATATGATCAAAATGGGTACATGATTTACACATAAAGGGTGATACCATAAACAAATTAGGAGAGCACAGAATAGTTTTTCTGTCAGAGCTGTGGATAAGGAAATAAGATAGGACCAAAGCAAATATAGAGAGCATTACAAAATGTAAAATTGATCATTTTGATTGTATAAAATTTTTAAATGATTTTTTTTTGCACAAACAAAACAAATGCAACCAAAATTAAAAGGAAAGCAGAAAACTGGGGGGAAGTTAGCAATAAATATCCTTTATAAAGGCTTCATTTCTCAAATATGTGGAAAACTGAGTCAAATTTATAAAAAATACAAGTTATTCACCAACTGATAAATGGTCAAAGGATATGAACAGGCAATTTTCAGACAAAGAGAGCTATCTATAATCATATGAAAGAAAATGCTTGAAATCACTACTGATTCGAGAAATGCAAATTAAAACAACTCATAGGTACCACCTGACACGTATGAGATAGGCTATGGATAAAAAAAATAGTAAAATTATGTTGGAGGATATATTGGAAAACTAGGACACTAATGCACTGTTGGTAGAGCTGTGAATTGATCCAACCATTCTGCAGAGCAATTTGGAACTATGCCCAAAGTGCTATGAAGCTGTGCATACCCTTTGATCTAGTAATACCATTGCTAGTTCTATATCCCAAAGATATCAAGAACAAAAAGGAAAAGGACCTATTTGTACAAAAATATTTATAGCAGATCTTTTTGTGGTGACTAAGAATTGGAAATCATGAGGAAGCCCATGATTTGGAGAATCCCAGACAAGCTGTGGTATATGATTGTGATAGAATATTGTTGTGGTATTAGAAATGATAAGCAGGATGATTTCAGGAAAACCTGGAAAGACTTAGATAAACTCATGCAATGTGAAATGCACAGAACCAAGAGAACACTGTATACAGTAACAGCAACATTGTACAATGAAGAATTGTGAATGACTTAGCTATTCTCAGCAATACAATGATCTAAGACAATCCCAAAGGACTAATGATGAAGCATACTATCTATCTCCAGAGAAAAAAACTGATATTGTTTGAATAAAACTGCAACCATGTTTTTTTCACTTTCTTTCTTCCTTTCTTTTTCTTTTATTCAAGTCTTCTTGTACATAATGACTAAAATGGAAATGTTTTACATGATTGCACGTGTATAAACTATATCTGATTGCTTACAGTCTTAGAGAGGGGGAAGACAGGGAGGGAAGAAGAGAATTTAGAAATCAAAACTTTAAAAATATAAATGTTAAAAACTTTTAATATGTAATTGGGGAAAAATAAAATATATTTAAAAAATTTACTGTTTGTGCAGTAGCTAACATTGATGCTATTTTCATCCTTATTGAAACTGTCTGACAATATGGTGAAAGAATCATGCTAAAAAGCAAGGGAGTAAGCACATAACCTTGCTTCACTCCATTGAGGACTGAGAAAGCATAAGAGCATTGTGCATTATCCAGAACCCAGGCAAGTACGCCATCATGAAATTGATGTACAACACTGAAGAACTTCTCCAGGCAACTAAATTTTACCATAATTTTCCATAAGTCCTCATGACTGAAAATATCAAAGGCCTTGGTAATACCTATAAATGTTGTACACAGACCTAAGTTCTGCTTCTGGTATTTTTCCTGGAGTTGTTGGGCAGCCAACACAATATTGATGATCCTTTCTGAAGACACACTGGCTTTATGGTCAATGAACCTCTTCTAGGTGAAGGATCAGCCTATTAAGGAGGTCTCTGGCAAAATCTTAACATCAGTGATAAGAAAGAGAACCTCCTGTGACTGTCACAGGACAGTCTCTTTCCTTTATCTTTAAAGAGTTGGACAATGGAAGCATCTTTGAATTCTTGGGGATAACCTCCTCTTGCCATATGATTCAGAAAATTTCACTGAGCTTTTCTATCAGCAACTGATCCCATCACCTTGTAAATCTCAGCTAGGACAGAATCAGCAATAGGTGCTTTGCCACATGAGAAGAGCCTAATAGCATTCAAAACCTCTTCTTCAGTTGGAAATTTGTCTAGGGATAGATTGACTTCAACCTGAGGTAAACACTCAAGGGCTTCATCATTGACTGATGATGGTCTGTCAAGAACACTATGTAAGTGTTCAGCCCATCTCTCTAGAATCATGCCCTTATCACTAATCAATGTAACTCCATCAACTCTAAGTATTTGAGATGCACCATATGCCTTTGGCCTATAAATAGACTTCAGAGCATCATAAAAGTGCTTTGGATTGCTACATATACATATTTGGATTGTATGTAGCTGAATTTCATCTGCCTTTTTACTGAGCCAAGAATCTTGTATCTCCCTAAGCTTATCTTGTACTTTACTTTTGATAAGCAGTTAAATGCTGCCTTCTTAGAGACAGATGAACTATCCTGCTTGTAAATCATATGGAGTTCTCATTTTTCATTTAGCAACTTCTGAATTTCCCCAACATTTTCATCAAATCAGTCTTGAAGTTTGTTAGTGTTCTGACCCAGATGAGTAAATGCACCAAATCTCTGAAAACTGCCCACTCCTTCTCTACTCCACTGTTGCCAAATCTGTGTTGGCTCAGCATTCCCTCCAAGTTAGCAATGAACTATTCCTGCTCAGAGACATGCTCTAATCTGTTGACATTAAGTCTTCTTGAAGTCATCTTGCCTAGGGGCTAACACTTTTGTTGAACATAAATATTTAGTTTGGAAAGGATAAGTCTATGATCAATCCAGGATTTGCACCACACATTGCTTTCAATAGTCTCACATCCTGTCTGTCTCTATTCCTTACAATGACATAGACTATTAAATGTCAATGTTTGCTGTGAGGGTGCATCCATGAAGCTTTATTATATTTAGGTAAATGGAAGATGTCTTGAGTAGTAAGTGACCATTGCTATTGCTGTTTCCAACTCCATTCCTCCTAAGGACTCCCTGACATATCTGGTAGTCTGTTCCTACCCTAACATTAAAGTCACCCAGAATTATAAACTTGTTTTTTTTAGCCACACTGATGATAAGGGTCTCCAGGTCTTCATAAAATTTTTCTTTGACCTCATCAGCGTTTGTCATGGTGGAAGCATAGGCACTGATGTCACTGATGATGACATTTTCCTACAAGTGGCAATCACATTGTCATGAGTCTATCATTCACTTTTTTTGATAGGCATACAAGCTTATTGATTAGATTAGTTTTGATTGCAGAACGTACACCAGCTTCACAGCACTCCCCTTCACTGTAGCCACCCCAGGAGGAAAAAGTGTATTCAGATCCAACTTCAGTAAAGTTGGCCTTCATTTGCAAGCCCTGTTTCACTTAGAACTGCTATTTGTATGTGATACCTGCTGAGTCCTCTCACAACAAGAGTGGCTTGTCTTTCAAATCTACTGGATTTTGTGTCATCTGTAAGTGTGCACACATTCCATGTACTGATGGTAGGTGGAATCATCTTTGCAAAAGTTTTTGTACATTTGTGTGTGTGTGTGTGTTTACCACAGGGTGGGATCCTTGCTTGTTGCAGTAAATAACCCAGTGTCACGTAAACTAGACAATTTTTAGAGCACCTTTTTTTAGCACCTTTCTCACACAAGGAGGTGAGCAATGCAGATCTTAAAAGGCTGCTCAGACACACAGGGGACTGCCTAATCCCACTACTGTTTCCACTGAGAAAACAACCGTATAGCCTGAGCTGCCTATGTGCAGCGCTGTGACTACAGCTTCCGATGTATCCACACCTGTAACTTCATCACTTGCCTGTTGCTACAGAACTTTGAGGTAGATAAAAATGGTAAAAAGATGTGGGTGATGTCTTTTGATTGCCAAATAAATCAGATTTAAGTGAGGCAGTGTTGCACAAAATCATCAGCCTCACTCTTTCTTCCAGAGTCCTTGGAATCCAGTGCAAGACAAAGTCAAGATGACTGATGCTACTCAGGATGTAGTGGATGACCTTGACATCTTCCATGTCTAACCAAGCTCTAAGTGCTTGCTTCAGTGCCTACTTCAGCCACCTTCATAGCTATTGGAACAAATTGTTCTCATCTGATAGCTCCACCATGGTAAGTCTTCATATGCTTGAGGTAAACACCACTCTAGCTCACTGAAAAGGTTTGAGACCTTTTGGTCAGCCTCAAACAAATTTAGCCTATCTGCTGAATAGGTTCATCAGTGTGTGGTCACTGCACATTCTACAGCCTCTTAGACCCACAGGTGAGAGCAGAATCAATGAATTAGACACCAAAGGTGGAAAGTAGCCCTGAAGATGTCTCAGCAGCCCTCACACTAGAGATACTAGTCTTCCCTTAACACATCCTACCCACCTCCAAAGAAAGAACCTTCCTCAGAAAAGAGGTCATGGTTCAATTTGTGATCTGAGCAAGTGAACTAGATGTTATACCAAGCCATACCAAAGTTCAAGGAATAACCATTTACAATGAGACTAGATAGGAGGTAAGAAAGAAAATTGTAAAATGTCCCAAAGTCAGGGAGTGAGATCTGAGTGAGTAGGAACACACTATAAAGAAAAGTCGATAACTGACAATCTTATCCAACTTCGACATTTGAGAAACTATATCTTCATCATAGTGGCATGTCAGCCACACTGCTTTATTGCCTCTTTGCATAGACATTGCTGTGCTACCAAGTAGAAAATGAAGAATGTTAGTAATAAGACAACCCAGGTTCTAGTTTGAGGTCTATCAGTTACTATATTGTGAACTTGGGGAAAAAATTAACATATCTATATATATATATATGTATGTATGTATATACATATATATATATATTTTAATTTCCTCATGTGTAAGATAGGAATAATATTTGTGACATGTAGCTCATGAATGTGTTTTTAAGATCAATAGTGAAAACATAAGATAACTGCTTTCTAAGCCACAGAATGACTTATAAATATTAGTTATTAGGGTTAAAACCTCCTACTTTTCTGACAAGACCAAATATGTCAAAGCAATCTCTTTTAATTTCCCCCTTATCCAATCAATCAATCAATAAACATTTGTTAAAAGTCTGTTAGGTGCTGGGCACTATGATAAGTACTAAGGACACAAAAAAAGGTAAAAAAAAAATCCCTCCCTTCAAGGAGCTTACAATCTAATGGAGAAGATTCCACCCAAACACATATATACAAAGTTAGCTATATACAGGAAAAATAGGAAATGATTAATAGAAGGAAGGCACTAAAATTAAAAGGATTGGAGAAGGATTCTTGTAGAAGATAGAATTTTATTTAGGACTTAAAGGAGGCAAGGTAGGTCAGTACTCAGAGGAGAGGAAAGAAAATGTCCCAGGAATGGGGGACATCATAGAAAAATGTTCAGAGCCCAGACATGAAGTGCCCTTAAAATTTAATATACAATTGATAGGAACAGATATCAGGTGTATGAGGGACAGACAAGGAGGCCAGTGTCAGAGGATCAACAAGTACATATTGGGGAGTAAGGAGTAAGAATATTGGAAAGGTAGGAGTGGGCTATTTTTGAAGGGCTTTGAATGCTAAACAGAGCATTTTGCATCTCATTCTGGAGGCATAGGAAACTACTTAATTTAACTGAGTAAGAAGGTGACATGACCAGAGCAGTGCTTTAGTAAAATCACTTTAGTGACTAGAGAACAAATCTGAGTGGGGAGAGACTTGAGGTAGGCATCTCCCATTTTAGCATCATTGGCCCTCTATTTCTTCTTCTTATAGAAGCAAAATTCTCTTAATCCTGAATCTAGTCCCTTCAGTGGGGACTTTTTTTTTTTCTCAACAGTCAGTTTATCTCTTACTTCTGTGTTTTAATTAATGAATGTGTGAACCTCACAATATATCTTGGATTTTACAGGCTAGATTTCTTTTTTTTAAGCACTATGCCTTAAACCAAATTAGTCTGGTTCTCACTTGTTGGCTTACAATAGGTCTTAGCCCAAGTCTCATGTGTTGATTGTTTGGGTTCTGATGCCTCAGAGTGACTATAAATAGCAATTGTTTCTGTTTTGGCCAGAAACCCTGAGGGTCCTCCCGTCACAGATTGATTTTTTTTTAACTAGGTAAAAGAGGCCATTTTTGGCCTCATTTCTTATCTAGCCTTAATCACAGAATAGGCACTGCCTCGGACAAACTGAGATTAGGTAAAGACCTTAGCTTAAAAAGGCCAATGTCTCTCACTGCATCTGAGGCCACCTCCAGTCTTCCTAATCTATATCTTGCCACTGGACCCAGATGGCTCCAGAGGAGAGAGTGAGGGTGCTGACTTCGCATAGCATTGCATCACTTAAATCCAATTCACTTGCAAGTCATGACATGACCTTCCTTATGTCATTGGCCCTTTTTGAAAATGAATGACAAAAGACCCTATAGTTTATTTATTCAGTTTTGAAAATAGGGAGTCAGTCTTTGACCACAATATTTCCTCTAATTGAAAGCATACAATATCTAGCTATGTCTAATTGACACACATCCTAAAATATTTCTCACATCAACCTCCTCATTTTGTTTACATTTCCTTGGAACAATTGTGATAGTTTATTGTAATTATCTCCTTACTTCATGACAATCTAACCTACTGACCACTGAAAAATTCATCTTCCTATTGTCCCCTTGCTCTATTGCCAAGAACTCCCTTTTTTTCCTCTTCTCACCTTATGTCATTTAGACATATACTCTTGCTCTCTTTCCCCTACCACATATGAAGTGGTCTTTCTCCTTGACAAGGCAAAGCCCTCTACATGCACTGTTGCTCCCATTCCAGCCCATATTCTCCAGCATATCACCACCTCTAGCCTCCCCATTCTCTAATCTTCAATCTCTTCCTATTTTCTGGGTGCTTCATTGTTCTACAAATGCACATATGTCTCTCTCATGTTTAAAAAAATCATTTGAATCAACTATACCAGATACCTATTGTCCTATATCTCCACACTTTTATGGCTAATTTTTTTTTCAATTTCATTTATTTATTTGTTTTTAGTTTTCAACATTCACTTCTATAAGATTTTGAGTTCTAAATTTTCTCCCCCTCACTCCACTCTGTCCCCAAGACAGCATGCAATCTGATATAGGCTATACATGTACAATCATATTAAACATATTTACACATTAGTCATATTTTAAAGAAGAATCATGTTATAAAGGGAAAAGTCATGAGAAAAAAAGAAACAAAAAAGAAAGAGGACAAAATAGTATGCTTCCATTTGCATTCAGACTCCATAGTTCTTTCTCTGGATGTGGATAACATTTTCCATCATGAGTCTTTTGAAATTGGCATTAGTGTTCCAATTTTCCCACATCTTCTCCAACATTTATCATTCTCCTGTTTTGTCATGTTAGCTAAACTGATAGTTGTGATGTTGTACCTCATAGTTGTTTTAATTTGCATTTCTCTAATCAATAGTGATTTATAGCCATGTGACTGTAGATAGCTTTAATTTCTTCATCTGAAAACTGCCTGTTCATATTCTTTGGCCATTTATCAATTGGGAAATAACTTGAATTCTTATAAATTTGGCTCAGTTATCTTTTTTATTTTAGCAATGAGACCACTGGCTGTGAAAATTATTTTCCAGCTTTCTGCTTCCCTTCTAATCTTGGTTGCATTGGCTTTGTGCAAAACAATTTTTTTAATTTAATGTAATCAAAATTATCCATTTTGCATTTCTTAATGTTTTCTATCTCCTGTTTGGTAATCAGTTCTTCCAGAAACTATTCTTTGCTCTTCTGATTTGCTTATAGTCTCACCCTTTATGTCCTAATTATGGACCTATTTTGACCTTATCTTGGTATATGTTGTAAGATATTGATCTATGCCTAGTTTCTGCCCAACTGTTTTCCAGTTTTCCCAGTAATTTTTGTTAAATAGTGAGTTCTCATCTCAGAAGTTGGAGTCTTTGGGTTTATCAAAAAGTAGATTACTATAGGCATTGACTATTGTGTATCTAACCTATTCCACTGATTCACCGCTCTTTTTCTTAGCCAGTACCAAGTAGTTTTGATTATTCTTGTTTTATAATATAGTTTTAGATCTGGAACAGCAAGGCCACCTTCCTTTGCATTTCTTTTCATTATTCCCCTTGATATTCTAGGACTTTTGTTTTTCCAGATGAGTTTGTTATTATTTTTCTAGCTCTATAAAATAATTTTGGTAGTTTGATTGGTATGACACTAAATAAGTGAATTAGGCAGAATTGTCATTTTTATTATATTAGTTCAGCCTACCCATGAGCAACTGATATTTTTTCTAATTATTTAGATCTGACTTATTTGTGTGAAAACTGTTTCATAATTGTGTTCATATAGTTCCTAGGTTTGTCTTGGCAAGTAGACTCCCAAATATTTTATGTTGTCTGTAGTAACTTTAAATGGAATTTCTCTTTCTATCTCTTGCTGTTGGGCTTTGTTGGTAATGTAGAGAAATGCTGATTGTTTATGGGGATTTATTTTATATCCTGCAACTTTGCTAAAATTGTTTATTATTTCCAGCATTTTTTTACTTGATTCTCTAGGGTTCTCTAAGTATATCATGATATCATCTGCAAAGAGTGATAGCTTTGTCTCTTCTTTGCCTATTCTAATACCTTCAATTGCTTTTTCTTCTCTTATTGCTATTTTGAACATTTCTAGTACGATATTGAATAACAGTGGTGATGACAGGCATTCTTGTTTCATCCCTAATCTTACTGGAAATGGTTCTAACTTATCCCAATTACATATAATACTTACTGATGGCTTTAGATAGATGCTACTTATAATTTTTAGGAAAATTACAATTATGCATATGCTTTCTAGTGTTTTTAATAGGAATGAATGTTGTATTTTGTCAAAATCTTTTTCTGGATCTATTGAGAAAATCACATGATTTCTCTTAATTTGGTTATTGATATGGTCAGTTATGCTATTTTCTTGGCTAAAATTCTTTTAAAAAGTATTTGCATTTGGAGCCTCCAATTCTTCTCCTCTCATTCAATTATAAACCTTCTAGTCTCTGGATTCTGACCTCAGTATTTAATTGAAATATCTCTCTCTAAAGTTACCAAAACTATTAGCCCTTTCTCAATTCTCAAGCTTTTTGACCACTACATACCTATTTACATTGTTTATCACTTTTTTATCAAAAATGTTTTCTCTTTCTTAGATTTTTGTGATGCTATTCTTTCCTGATTCTTTTCCTATCTGACCATTGTTTTTCAGTCTCCTTTTCTGGATCTTCAGGCATACTCACTAACAATGGGTGTCCCCTAGGTTATCCACAACTCATGGCTTTCATCCAGGAAGGCAAATCCTGTGGAGAAGAGGCTAACTAGATACATTGGCTACCTATCAATAGCAAGGTACAAAGAAAGAGAATGAAAGAGAGAAAGAGAGACAGAGATAGAGACAGAGAGACAGAGAGAGAGGGGAAACAGCATTATGGGACAAGTTAATTACTCTATCACTTTGACCATGATCTCACCTCAGTTTCTCATGGAAACAATATTCCAGGATGCTGAACTTAAGAGCCCTGGAATTAGTAATACTTCAAGTGCAGTGTCACCATCATTCTATAAAGAAATCTCTGCACAGAGTCAGTCTGGCAACTATTTCTGAAGATAAAATAGTTACAACTGCTGAAGATTCAGAAATAGAATCTTGTTTCCACCCAAGTCCTTGTCACTGTCAAATTGTTCTGCATTGGAAACTGACATCATTTTATTACTGGAAATACCATTAAAGAAAAGGCATTAATATCTTCTTTGCCACTGCACCCTGAGGACCATGGGACTTTGCCATCTGACTTGTAGATTAAGCCTTCCACTATTATCTCCTACACTAGAATGTGAGCAGTATTAGAGCAGTGACTTTCTTTTTTAGTTGATTTTTTTAGAGTAGTGACTTTCTTAATTTTCTGTTTGTATTACCAGAGCTTAACACAATGCTATGCATATGGTAACTGCTAAATAAATTACTTCTTTATAAATTCATTCATTCATAGCTATCCTCATCTATTTTCCCTCTGTATTATGTTACTTGCCAATCTCATCAGCTCCCAATGGTTTAATTATCATCACTATGTATGATTCCTAAATCTGTATATCTCCTGCTAACATTCCTTCTGAGGTCTAGTCTTATTTCAAAAACTGCCTCTTAGGACAACATTGTCAACAAACCCACATCTGGAACCTCAAAAAGGATATCAACTGGTCTGAAGCCCAAAAAGCCTTCTTGGAAGAGCTCAGGAAGGATTTTAAAAGTCAAATGAGAGAGGTAAAAGAAAATTGGGAAAAGAAATGAGAGGTATGCAAGAGAGAGTCAATGTCCTGGAAAAGGAAGGACAAAAATTAACTGTAGAAAGCAAGTCTTTAAAAAATATAATTGGCCAAATGGAGAAGTAGGTACAAATCTAATAGAAGGAAACAATTTGTTAAAAATTAGAATTGGGCAAATGGAAGCTAATGACTCTATGAGAGAGTGAGAATCAGTCAAACAGAAACAAAAGAATGAAAAAAAATAGATGAAAATGTAAAATACCTCTTTGGTAAAACAACAAACCTGGAAAATCGATCCAGGAGAAACAATTTAAAAATTATTGGTCTACCTGAAAATTACAATGAAAAAAAGAGCCTGGAGAGCATCTTTCAGGAAATCATCAAGGAAAACAGCCCTGAGATTCTAGAACCAGACAGTAAAATAGTCATAGGAAGAAACCACAGTCAGGATTACACAAGACCTTGGAGCTTCTACATTAAAAGATTGTAGGGAGTGGAATATAATATTCCATAAGACAAAGGAGCTTGGATTACAACCAAGGATCAGCAAAAATGAGCATGATCTTTCAGGGGAGGAGATGGACATTCAACAAAATAGGGGACTTCTAAACCTTCCTGGTAAAAAGACCAGCACTCAACGGAAAATTTGATCTTCAAATATAAGATTCAAGAGAGACATAAAAAGTTAAATGAGATAGAAAGAAACAACATGTTATTGATACAGGCAAACTGTTTATGTCTCTACAAGGGAAGATGACATTTATAACTCCTGAGAACTGTATTGTTATTACACTATGTTAAAGGGATATACATAGAGGGGATGGATATAAGTTGACTTTGATGTAATGATAAAAAATCTAATCAAGTGGATTAAATGGATCCAAGTAAGTAGATTAATCTGATCTAAGAAAATGTACTGAAAGAAAAGGAAAGGAGGAGGCAGGAAAAGTTAAATTATGTTACAGGAAAAGGCACAAAAACCTATTACAGTAGGGGGAAAGAAGGAGGGAGATAAGCATTGTTTGAACCTTACTATTATCAGTTTTGACTCAAGATGGAAATAACATAATCAGTAGGGTATAGAAATCTAAGTTGCCCCATAGGCAGTAGGAGGGAAAAGATGAAAAAAAAAAGGGAGGTGGGATAGAATAGAGGGAAGAAGTAGTAAGGGTAAAGAGGAAGAAAAGGAAAGGGGCTAATAGAAAGGAGGCAGAAATGAGGGAGGTGGTGGTCAAAAACAAAACACTAGTGAGGGGGAAAAGGGGAGAAAGAAACTCATAAACAGGGTGAGAAATGGGATGGAGAAAAAGACACAGATAGTAATCATAACTGTGAATGTGAATGGGATGAATTCTCCCATAAAATGGAAGCAGATAGCAGAATGGATAAAAACCATAATCCTACAATATGTCATTCACAAGAAACACATTTAAAACAGAGGCACACACACAGGGTAAAGGTAAAATGCTGGAATAGAATATATTATGCTTCAGCTGAAGTAAAAATAAAAGCAGGGGTAGCAATCCTGATCTCAGGCAAAGCAAAAAAAAAAATAGATCTTATCAAAAGTGATAAAGAAGGAAACTACATCCTGCTAAAAGGCACCATATACAATGAAGTAATATGATTACTAAACACACATGTACCAAATGGTATAGCATCCAAATTCTTAGAGAAGTTCAGGGAGTTACAGGAAGAAATAGATAGCAAAACTATACTAGTGGGAGACCTCAACCTCCCCCTCTCTGAACTAGATAAATCTAACCACAAAATAAACAAGAAAGAATAATATGAATAAAATATTATAAAAGTTAGGTATGGTAGACCTCTGGAGAAAATTGAATGGGGATAAAAAGAATTATACTTTTTTCTTGGTGGTACATGGCACATACACAAAAACTGACCATGTACTAGGGCATAAAATCCTCATAATCCAATGCAGAAAGACAGAAATATTAAATACATCCTTTTTCAGATCATGATGTAATAAAATTATATGTAATAAGGGGCCATGAAAAGATACACTAAAATAATTGGAAACTAAATAATCTAACCCTAAAAAATGAATGGGTCAAACAACAAATCATAGAAATAATCAATAACTTCATTCAAGAGAATGACAATAATGAAACAATATACCAAAACTTATGGGATGCAGCAAAAGCAGTTCTTAGGAAAAGTTTTATATTTCTAAATGCTTACATGAATAAAATAGAAAAAGAGGAGATCAATGAATTGGGCATACAACTAAAAAAAACTAGAAAAAAACACAAATTAAAAATCCTCAATTAAATACTAAATTAGAAATACTGAAAACCAAAGGAGAATTTAATAAAACTGAAATTAAAAAAATCCTCTTAGACCTCTTACTTGGATATTCCATAGGCATCTCAAACCCAGTGTGTTTATAATGAAATTCATTATCTTTTCTTCAATTCCTTATCCTCTTACTATCTCCCCTAATACTGTTGAGGCCACCAATGTTCTTCTATTCACTCAGGCTTATAATCTTAGAGTTATCTTTACCTCCTCATTCACACCCCATGCATCCAACTTGTTGTCAAGTCTTATCATTTTTACCTTCATCACATGTCTCATATATTTCCTTGTCTATGCTCTAACAAAGCTGATACCCTGGTGCATGCTTTCTTTACCCCATCTTGTAATAGATTTCTGGTAGACTTTCCTATCTCAAGTCTCTGCCATCTCTAGTCCATAATCTACTCATTTGTCAAATTGATTTTCCTAAAGCAGAAGTCTGACTGTTTCAACCCAATACTCAATAAATTCTACTGTCTTTAGTAAAATCATCTGTTTGGCATTAAAAATCATTCACAATCTTGCTCCTTCCTACTTTTCTAGACTTCTTAAAATTTTGCTCTCCTCCTTGTCCTCTAAAATATAACTACACCAGTTTTCTTATTGTTCCTCAAAATTCTCTATTATCCAACTTTCTGCTTTTGCACTGGCAGTTCCCCCATTCATGAAATGCTCTTCCTCCTTAGGTTAGTATTCTGTTTTCCCTGGCTTGCTTTAAAATTTAGTTTTAATCCCACCATCTGTTTGGGAATTTGCCCCCACCTATCATCACCACCACCACTTCCCATTGAAATTACCTTCCCTCTGAGATTGCCTTATACCACATATATCTTGTTTTATGTTTTTACAGGAATTCTTCAAATTTCCCTCTTTTCATTAATCTCTCACTTTTATCATAGCCTCTTTTTTTCCCAAGCTATGTCCTTGGGGGCTGCATATTGAGATTCTTTGTTTTTTAGAATATATTATCCAGTTTCATGCTATGGTTTCTGGGAAGTACAGAATAGTGTTGTGCTATGCAAATTTACTTTTCTTTCCATTTGACAGTCTTTATCCTAGTCATCTGTAGTATTAGAATTGTCAAATTTAACAACTTTGTGTATTAGAGTTTGAAATACATTTTTTTTTGCTTTTTTTTGAGGTGATCTGTGGATCCTTTCTATTGGTGCTTTTTTTGTATTCACAAATTCCAGTCAGTTTTCTCATATTATTTCTGTAATTATTGTGAGCAAGTTTTTGACTATTCATATGTTTTGGGAAGGACCATGATTTTTAAGTTGTCTTTATGTATCTTTATTAAGATCACTGTTTTTGCTTATGAAAACATCATGTGTTGTTTTCATGTAATTGTTTTTGGTTTTTCTTCCAGCTTGGCCTTCACTTCTGTAGATTTGTATTCCTAATATCTTGCTCTCTCTTTACATCTTTGGAGAGATTTTGGATTCTGCTAATAATTTGTGCTGTGTAGATCATAAATTATCCATTTGATCCTTTCTAACTTCTCTCATCTTTCTCAGCATCCTACAGAAAAGAGAGATGTGTCTCTTAACTTTTATACTATTATACTATTGGAAATGTGATGGTCCAAAACCCCATTACAAATAATGTACTTTAATTAGTATAAGGCCATGATTAATTTCAAAATGTATAAATACAGTGGTTTATAGCTTACAAATTCTTTATGAGGCATGAAATTCTTTGACTGTGTGAAGAAGGGAATAACTGAATAGATTTCCAAAAAGGTTTGTCTTGCCCCTGTGAACATGAGATAGCTGCAGGAATTTCATGAAAAATTACTCTAACAATGACTTCATCAAGTTTCAGGAGGTCAGGAACAAGTTGAGGTGGCAGAATATTTGTACATTTGCTAGCAAATATCATGATATGAGGAGGAATAGGGTGGACCCAGAGAGACTATTACACTCCTTCCCACAGCCATACACACATACTTTGACCATGCAATTGGAAAGACTGGATCGTAGAAAACAATACATACATCAACGACTAAAGAAGTACACAATGAAGACAATGATGGAAAAATACCGACAAAGAAGAGTGCTAAAAGATGGTCAATTAAGAGAAAAATCTCTTTCAAGGAGTGTGACATGTTGAACAAGAAAATAATACTGCTTATGAACTCAAGAAAGGAATTCCAATAACTAGCAGGTATAGATTGACTATTTGACTATACCTGTGTCTCACTCCTGTCACACTCCAACCAAATTCCAACCAAACATTTCCCTGAACTTTGTGTGTCCTTGCAGAATAATAATATATTTCAGGCTATTTTGGAGGGGACGGGGCACTGATTGTGGCTTGTTAGTCATAGTACTAGAAAACCCCAGCAACCGTCATGGTTAACTGCAGAGACCAGAAGGGAGAAATAATTAACCACCCTTTGGAAATAGAATTCACCAGTATGAGTGGGAGTTGAGGGAGTGAGTTCTAAGGCAGTGTTACAGTACTAACATTGAACATTGCATTTTTCAGTGTTTTATTGTTTCTCAATATTGAATTTATTTGCAATGCTCTAGCTGTGTTTATTGGCCTACATAAGATATTTTCTTTACTTTGCAACATATTATACAATTCTCTCATCTTTTCTAAATAGGTGATATTCATTTTTACTTAGAGTAAATAGGTGATATTCTATTATTATTTACTTAGAGTAAGGAAATGATAATATCATCAATATTATACTGTTTCATTTATATACCTTAGTAAATTTGGCCATTCTCCAATCATTGGGCATGCATGTGTTCCCAGACTTTTGTTCTCACAAGTAATACTGCTAGGAATATTTTTGTGTATACATATATATATATACACACACACATATACATATACATATACATATATATATATATATATATTTATGTCTTTTCTTTCAGTCATTTACTTCCTTTGTAAATTCCCAACACTGCCTACTGTCCGCTGTTCCAGTACATTCTCTAAGCTTATCTTTCCTTGGTCTTCAATATGCATGACACATTCCATCCAAACTGACTGAGTTGCTATCCTCTGAAGGATTTTCTGGACGTTCTGCTCTATGCATATTTACCTATGCCATTCTGTTTAACTGCATGAAGTGTCTCCTTTCCTATCTTTGCTTATTAAAATCTCACATATGTTTAAGGTCAAACTCAAATGCTATCTTCTTCAAGATTTTCCTGATCTTCATCCATGAGGATCCCATGCTTTTCTGAAATCCCAAGCCACCTTTTTGTCACATATATAGCACCTAAAATATCTTACTTTATATAATAGATTTTCTAGACTTGTTTTTTTCCCCACAGTTAGAAATGTCAATGGATCTTTAACTTTTTAAGGTACTCTTTGCAGGCAGCCTAAAAGCAGTGTTGCTTGTTTTTCCCTCTGTCCTCTTTTCCCTCATCCAGATATAACTTTCACTCCAAAAGCAGAAAGGAAGTGAAAGCTTTGAACCAAGGTCTATTTATTAAAAAAAATCCCTTCATCATCTAATTATTTAATGAACAGCCTGTTGATGATGAGCTCCTCTGTATTTAGTTAGACTGATCTTTAGAAAGCAGGCATATTCTGGGGCCTGGACTTTACTTTAAGTCTTTGCATAGAAACTATCAGCTTTTGTGCTGCTTGAATAGTTTCCCAAAACAGTGTCACCTCCACCCCATAAAGGATTATTGAAGATGAAATAGATTGAAAACTTTTTGAAGGCAAGAACATTTGGGTTACCTTAAGTTCTAGCAGTACAGTATCTTGTACATGGAATTTTGATGCTCTGTTGGTTCAGTTCTGTCCAAATCTTTATGATCCCATTTTGGGGTTTTCTTGGCCAGGATACTAGAGTGGCTTGTCATTTCCTTCTCCAACTCATTTTACAGATGAAGCACTAAGACAAACAAGGTTAAGTGACTTGCCCAGGGTCACACAGCTTAATAAGTGTCTGAGGCAAGATTTGAGGTCAGGAAGATGAGTCTTCCTGATTCCAAACCCAAAGCTTTATTCACTGTGAAAACATGATGCTCTGGACATGGTAAGTGCTTAATAAATATGTGTTAAATTAAATTGAAATAAATGTAATATGCTTATAATTAATTATATATTTAATAAAAGTCTTCTATATCTAAGCATGAAACTTAAAACTGGGCAATAAATCAAGTCAGTTATCAGTTTCTTCTTTAAATCTAGTTGGAAGAATTACTCCATTTTCTAATCTTGAACATTCTACTGATTCATTTTTTTTTTCAGTACTTGAAGTTTTTTTTTTCTCCCTAGTTTAGCTTTTTCAATATCCCTGGGATGCTCAAATTCAGATCAATATATTCATAGCACTTCCTTAGAGCTGTTTTATAATATCATAAATGACAAGATAAACCTACAGATTAAAAAATTGATTTCTATAAGTTAGACTTAGACCTTCATTTTTCTCATTATTTATTTGAATTGGAAAAGTCAGAAAAGGCATCCAAAAATCATTCAAATATTTCTTATTTGTTTTCCTTCATAGAGGTCTACCCCTAGGGAAAATTTTAAAGTAGCAGACACTTATTTTGGGCAACCCTTCTAGTTACCTTATTTCCCACTCTCCTATTACCACACCTATCCCACAGCATGCTTTTTATATGTTCCTTCCTAGGTAACTACCTCAGGTCCTAGACAAGTTTCTTCCTTGTTTCCTCTTACTGACTGACAACTAAACTGATAAATGATCTATACTTATGGTATATTTGCCAATTAATATATTTCCATTTTAATAGGTACCTTTAACAATTCCTTTGGCACTCCAAAAAAGAATAGAAAATCTTTTTTCAGCTAGGATTTCTAGCCCTGTGGCTGAACTTGTAACAGAGATATTCTGAGGTCCCTTTGTCTTCCGGTGATATTTAAATCACACTATTCATATAGCAGCCCACTCTGGCCTCCTAAGTCTTATACCTCTGGAAGGAGAATGGGATTAATTTCTTTCTTTTTTTTTTTGGCTAGACAGTAGGGTTGAGTGACTTGCCCAGGCTCACACAGCTAGTAAGTATCAAGTGTCTGAGGCTGGATTTGAACTCAGGTCCTCCTGACTCCAGAGTCAGTGCTCCATCCACTGTGCCACCTAGCTGCCCTGATTAATTTCATTTTTGAGCATTCATTCAGATTTCATTAGCTGCCTACACAACACAAAAATAGCCAATTTAAATGTGAGTAGCACAATGTCCTGTAG
Organism: Vombatus ursinus; assembly: GCF_900497805.2. Classification (NCBI taxonomy): domain Eukaryota; kingdom Metazoa; phylum Chordata; class Mammalia; order Diprotodontia; family Vombatidae; genus Vombatus; species Vombatus ursinus. Next base: position 6,055,163 of record NW_020954569.1, on the reverse strand, counting down.
CTTTCTAAAGCTTCTCCAAACCTAAATGCTAAAAAGAAACCTTCACGTCCCAGATATGGAATAATTACAACTAAATATACAATGTAAAAAAAATGGAATCCCCTTAAAAGAAAAAAAGTTGCATAAAACAACACCAGGTAGGTTTAATTTTTAGAGCATGCATTTAGCATGTTTATCTTCTATCGATTCTATCTCGTTGCACTGAACACAAGAAAGCCCAAAGGATCGTGATTCGTGGTCTAGCTGTTAGGACTTCCAAGAAAGTAACTCTACTTGGATGTCCCTGAAACTGCAAATAGTGGCAGATCCTGATTTTACCCATCTACAAAATAGAGTGGAAGAGGTGGAATTGAATATTTGGACAGCACAGAAAACATGTGTGGTACAGAACTCAGAATCACTGGCTGGAGGAAAACACAGCATCAGACATGTATTCATAGTATCAGAGATGAAAATGAAATTGAACTGAGGCCAGTCCTCCTCTCCTTTAGGTATCATAGCCAAAGTGAACATCTTCTAAGATTAGGAGACAGAGGATGTCTAGCAGGCATATCTCATGAGTTTTTGCTTCAGTGGAAGGAGAAGCATACAAAAAGTGAGTAAAATTCCTAAAGTGGTTATCAGAGAAAACACATACACACAAAGCTGAAAGGCCAACAAACTATGAGAATCAAGTCAAGTCAACTAACAGTTATTAAGCACCTACTATGTGCCAGGCACTGTGATAATTCTTAGAGATACAAAGATGTCAAAAAGTAACAAAAAAGCCCTTGCTTTCAAGGATCTCACAAGCCACACCAATAGAGAAAAACAGAAAGACAGAATGAGGAATTATCTAATTATATAAAATAATACAAAGTACATTGAATAAATATTACAATAAGAAGCAAAATGAACCAAAATAACCTAATTAAAAAGAGACTCCATTGGACTCCTCAGGGATCATAAGTCTACAGAAAGAGACTCCAGAATGATTCAAAAGAGATATGCAGCTGTTGAATGAAGTAGGAATGAACTTTAGGAGATATATTAGAGTCCTCAAAACAGAGCTTAAAATCACAACTAACAAAGTAGGAAGAATTAAATTCATGGTGAGGTATTTCTCCAAAGAAGTAACTGGTTTGGAACACAAAAATAATAATGTGAAGAAAATGTGGCAGAAGACAAACAAAAGGCAATAACATTAAAGTAACTCGTGAACTTAGTATGAACTAAAGTGACTGACTTTGAATACTGTGTACCCACAGATAGCAGTATCATATGACTTCAAGAAAAATAAAGACATATTAAAAAATCCAAATATGTAGTTACATGAAATATTACAAGGAACCTTTCCAAAACTAAAATAAAAAATCACTGACCAGGGGACACTACACATAACTATCAGGAGAATAAAAGTCCTTCTTAAATACCAAGGAATACAATGGTTAAATACTAATCATGAACAACTCATTTTTGCAAATTACCTGGGGGTGGAAATTTCAAATACGAAAGAAAAGCAATTTTAATAACATACAATTATTACATAATCATAGAATCACGGTATGGAATGCAAACATATATTCCAAACAACAAAGAAGGTCAAGCTGCATCCTAGAATAGCATATACCAAAAAGCAATGACTAATCAAGTGAAAAAAAAAGAAAGTCCACCAAAAGAGAATAAGGCAAATAACAAAGCTTAGAACCAATTATTATATAAAAGATAGGATAAGGATGAAAAATCATCTCAAAATTTCTTGAAGACAACTAAGGAAGTTCTCAGAGTGGTGATGTAAACACACCTAGACACTGACATAAACATATGCATATATATGGACCTAAGAATGTGTGTGCATATGTGTACACATATATGCATATGCAATATACACGTACATGAATGTGCATTAACCAAACAGAAAAATAGAACACTCATGAACTGAATAAAAAATTTTAAGACAACCTAATAGAGGAATTCTTGAAAATGATAAGATAAATACAAAAAATAGAAGAAAAATAGAACTGCTTTAAAGAAAGAAAACTAAAGCCAGTTCCTTGAAAACACTAACAATATAGGCAATTAATCTAATTTAAAATTGAGGAATTAGACAAAAATTAATAAAATAAAAAGGAAAAAGGAAAAATGATCAGAGCCTATTATACAAATTATATGTCAAATTATAATTATAAAAGACATGGGAAGTTACCTACAAAAACATAAAATATTAAATTAGCAGTACAACAAATAAATATTTTAAATTTGGGAGTGAGATAACTGGTCAGAAAGAAATTATAGGGGACCCTTTGCTGACACTGGATGTAGCATGCACTAATTGATAACTCTACTGCCCAAACATTGTTCTTTGTCACAGCTCCAACAAAGATAAGAGCACTTGTGGTTTGTCACAAGGGAGCAAGGGATCTGATAGTAGTTTGAAGGCATAGAGGAGCACTAGTGCTTGTGCCTAAAGGAAAGCAAAAGACTTGGTCACAGATCCAGGGAGAAGAGGAATATCATAACTTGAGGCAGTAGAGGAACAGGGATCCTTCTTGGGTAAAGACCAGAGTATAGACCAGGAGAATAGTGACCACACCTCTTTTCAAATCACATCACCTTGGAAGCACCAAAAACTTGCAAATTACCAGAAATAGCTCTGAAAATGAAGCACAAAAAAGCCTGAAGGTTGGAATAGTTTCTCCCCATTCCTAGTTAAAGAACCACACTTTAATATAAAATTCTAAGTCAAAGAATAGGCTGGATGAATGAGAAAACAATTAAAAAAATTCTTGAACACAAAAAGGTTTTATGGTAGCAGGGAGGATGAAGACATAAATAAAGAAGAGGACAACAATGTGAAAATAACTACAAGCAAAGTATCAAAGGAAAATGACAATTGAAACAAAGACCAGCAAAAATTACTGGAAGAGTTAAAGAAAGAGATAAGAGAGGTTGAGGAAAAATTGAGAAAAGAAATGAGAATGAGAAAATAAAATTATGAAAAGAGAATTAACAGCTTGTTAAAACAGGCACAAAAAATAGTGAAAAAACTAACACCTTTAAAAAAAATAATTGCCCTAATGGTAAAAGAGGCTCAAAAATTCACTGAAAAAAAATAATTCCTGAAAAAGCAAAATTGGTTGAATAGAAAAGGAGGTCCAAAAATTCACTGAAAAAAATAACTCCTGAAAAAGCAAAAAAGTTTGAATAGAAAAGGAGGTCCAAAAATTTACTAATGAAAATACCTCCTTAAAATGAATTGGCCAAATCAGGAAAAGAGGTACAAAATCCCACTGAAGAAAATAATTCCATTAAAATTATGATTTGGCAAGTGGAAGTTAATGACTACATGAAATATCAAAACATAATCAAAGTCAAAATAATAAAAAAGTGTGAAATACATCATCAGAAAAAAACAGACCTAGAACAGAAAATCTCTCAATGAGAGATAATTTAAGAATTATTGGACTACCTGAAAGCTATGATCAAAAAGAAAGCATTGACATCATATTTCAAGAAATTTCAAAGCAAACTGCCCCAATACCGTAGATCCAGAAAATAAAATAGAAATTGAAAGAATCTACTGATAATATCTTGAAGGAAATCCCAAAGTGAATTCCAAGGAATGTTACGACCAAATTTCAAAGCATGTAGGCAAAAAAGAAAATATTGTAAGCAGTCAGAAAGAAATAATAAAAGTATCATGCACCCACAGTCAGGAAAACAAAAGATTTAGCAGCTTCCACATTGAAGGAGTGGAGGGCTTGAAATATGGTATTCTGGAAGGCAAAGGAGCTAAGAAAATAACCAAGAATCACCCACTTAGCAAAAATGAGGTTAAAATGGATATTTCTTTCTTTCTTTCTTTTTTGAGCCAAAGATAAGGTTTTATTAGAGATGAATCATTTCTTTTTCTTTTTTTTCCTTTTTTTTTGGTTAATAAATTTATTTATTTTTAGTTTTCAATATTTACTTCCACAAGATTTTGAGTTCCAAATTTTCACCCCATCTGGCCCACCCCCCCACCCCAAGATGGCATGCGTTCTAAATACCCCTTCCCTTAGTCTGCCTTCCCTTCTATCTCTCCCACCCTTCTCTTATCTGCTTCCCCTTCTATTTTCCTGTAGGGCGGGATAGATTTCTGTACCCCATTTCCTATATTTCTTATTTCCCAGTTGCTTGTGAAAACATTTTTTAAACATGTGTTTTTAAAACTTTGGGTTCCAAATTTTCTCTCTCCCTCCCTCCCCACCCACCCTCATTGAAAAGGCAAGCAACTCAATATAGGTTATACCTGTGCAGTTATGCAAAACACTTCCATAGTAGACAAGCAGTGAAAAACTAACTCTATTTCCCTTAATCCTATCCCACCCACCCATTTATTCTATTCTTTCTTTTGACCCTGTCCCTCCTCAGAAGTATTTGCTTCTGATTACACCCTTTCCCAATCTGCCCTCCTCTCTATCATCCCCCTACTCTCTTGTCCCCTTCTCCCCCTATTTTCTTGTAGGGTAGGACAGATTTCCACACCCAACTGAGTGTGTATGTTATTCCCTCCTTAAATCAAATCCTATGAGAATAAGATTCACTCATTCCCTCTCACCTTCCCCATTTCCCCTCCACTGTAAGAGGCTTTTCTTTTCTGTTTTTTTTTTTTGTGAGATAATTTACCCTGTTCTGCCTCTCCTTTTCTCCTTCTCCTAGTATAATCCTCTCTCACCCCTTAATTTTATTTTCCAGATATGACTCCTTCATCTTCAACTCACCCTGTGCCCTCTATCCATCTATCTATCTATCTATCTATCTATCTATCTATCTATCTATCTATCTATCTATCTATCTATCTATCTACATACATACATATAATTTTTTTCCCTCCAACAACTCTAATACTAACAAAGGTCTCATGAGTTACAAAATCATCTTTCCATGCAGGAATGTAAAGAGTTCAACCTTAATAAGTCTCTTATTATTTCTCTTTCTTGTTTACCTCTTCATGTTCCACTTGAATCTGTATTTGAAAGTCAAATTTTTTATTCAGTTCTGGTCTTTTCATCAAGTATGCCTGAAAGTCCTCTTTTTCAGTGAATGACCATGTTTTCCCCTGCAGGATTATATTCAGTTTTGCTAGGTAGGTGATTCTTGATTGTAATCCTATCTCCTTTGGCCTCCAGAATATTATATTCCATACCCTATGGTCCCTTAATGTGGAAGCAGCTAAATCTTGTGTTATCCTGACTGTGTTTCCACAATATTTGAATTGTTTCTTTCTGGCTGCTTGTGATATTTTCTCCTTGACCTGGGAACTCTGGAATTTGGCTACAATATTCCTAGGAGTTTTCCTTGGGGGATCTCTTTCAGGAGGAGATCGGGAGATTCTTTCAATTTCTATTTTGCCCTCTGGTTCTAAAATATCAGGGCAATTTTCCTTGATAATTTTTTGAAAGATGATGTCTAGGCTCTTTTTTTGATCATGGCTTTCAGATAGTCTAATAATTTTTAAATTCTCTCTCCTGGATCTATTTTCCAGGTCAGTTGTTTTTCCAGTGAGATATTTCACATTGTTTTCTAATTTTTCATTCTTTTGGATTTGTTTTACAGTGTCTTGATTTCTCATAAAGTCACTAGCTTCCAATTGCTCTATTCTAATTTTTAAGGAAGTATTTTCTTCAGTATTCTTTTGGACTTCCTTTTCCATTTGTCCAATTTTGCTTTTTAAGGCATTCTTCTCCTCATTGGCTTTTTGGGCCTCTTTTGCCATTTGGGTTAGGCTGTTTCTTAAGGTATTATTTTCTTCAATATTTTTTTGGGTCTCCTTTAGCAAGCTGTTAACTTGTTTTTCATGATTTTGTTGCATCACTCTCATTTTTCTTCCCAGTTTTTCCTCTGCTTCTCTTACTTGCTTCTCAAAATGCCCTTTGAGCTCTTCCAAGGCCTGGAACTGATTCATATTCTTCTTGGAGGCTTTGGATGTAGGAGCTTTGGCTTTGTTGTCTTCTTCTGGTTGTATGTTTTGATCTTCTTTGTCACCAAAGTAAGATAATATAGTCTGACTCCTTTTGTGCTGCTTACTGATGATTCCAGCCAGTTACTTGAGTTTTAAACTCTGTTAAGGTAAGAGTATGCTTCCAATGTGAAGAGTGTATTGTCCCAAGCTTCGGGGTTTGTACAGCTATTTCCAGAGATACTTCTAGGGACCTGTAAATTTTCAGTTCTTCCAAGGTGCTATGATAAGGGGCAAAGTGTTTCCTCTCCACAGCCACAACAAACTCCACTGCCAGCACTCCTCCTCACCCCAGGACCACCCGTCAGAACTGTGACCCAGATCCAAGCACGGGCAAAGCAAGAGATTCCTGCCTCAGCTCTGGCAAAGAGATACCTTCAATCCCCCTCTGATTAGCCACTCGATTCCCCCTCAGTCTGTGCACCGGAAGCTCAGGAGGCAGCCACTGCCCCAGAGGCCGCGCTGGGAACTTGAGACTGAGATATAGCTTCTCTTTCACTGCAGACACAGACTTTTCCCACTGACCTTCTAAGTTGTCTTTGACATTTGTGGGTTGAGAAGTCTGGAAACTGCCACAGCTGCCTGCGATTCAGTTCTTTGAGGCCTGTTCCAGGTTTGCTGTGGCCTGAGTGCCCATGCCAAACTGTGCTCCTCTCCCAGCCTTGGGTGATATACTTTTCCAATCAACCATCCAGGCTGTCTTGGGGTGGAAATTTGTTTCACTCTGTCTTTTTGTGGGTTCTGCTGCTTTAGAATTTCTTTAGAGCCATTTTTTTACAGGTGTTTGGAGGGGTTTGTGGGAGAGCTCAAGAAAGTCACTGCTTTCACTCTGCCATCTTGGCTCCACCGCCCTAAAATGAGTATTTTAATAAAATAAAGAACTTCGAAGAATTTCTTTTTTTTTTTTTTTACTTCTCTTTAACAGTGTTTTATTTTATTTTCCAATTGCATGTAAACATATTTTTCAACATTCATTTTTGTAAAATTTTGAGTTCCAAATTTTTCTCACTCCCTCTCTCCCCTACCACTCCTCAAGAAGCAAGCAATCTGATGTAGGTAATACATATACAATCATGTCAAACATATTTCAACACTAGTAATGTTGTAAAAGAAGAATCAGAACAAAAGGGAAAAACCACAAGAAATAAAACCAAAAAAATAGTGAAAACAGTATGCTTTAATCTGTATTCAGACCCCATAGTTATTTATCTAAATGTAGATGGCACTTTTCATCATGAGTCTTTTGCAATTGTCTTGGATCTTTGTATTGCTGAGAAGAGCTAAGTCAATCATAGTTAATTATTGCACAATGTTACTGTTGCTGTATACAATGTTTTCCTGGTTCTGCTTACTCTACTCAGCATAAGCTCATGCAAGTCTTTCCAGATTTTTCTGAAATCTACCTGCTTATCATTTCTTAAAGTACAATAGTATTTTATTACATTTAAATACTACAACTTGTTCAGTCATTCCCCAATTGATGGGCATCCCCTCAATTTCCAATTCTTTGCCACCACATAAAGAGCTGCTATAAATTTTTTTGTACATGTATGTCTTTTTCCCTTTTTTATGATCTCTTTGGAATACATGCCTAGTAGTGGTATTCCTGGATCAAAGGATATGCACAATTTTATAGCATAGTTCCAAATTGCTCTCCAGAATGGTTGAACCAGTTCACAACTCCACCAACAATGCATTAGTGTTCTAATTTTTTCACATCTTTTCCAACATTTTCAGCTTCCTTTTCTGTCATTTAAGCCAATCTGATACGTGTGAGAAGGTACCTGAAGGTTGTTTTAATTTGCATTTCTCTAATCATTAGTGATTTAAAGCATTTTTTCATATGATTATGGATAGCTTTAATTTCTTCATCTGAAAAATGCCTGTTCATATCTTTTGACCATTTATCAATCGGGGAATAATTTGTATTCTTACAAATTTGAATCAATTCCCTATATATTTTAGAAGTGAGACCTTTGTCAGAAACACTGACTGTTAAAATTGTTTCCCAGTTTTCTGCTTTCCTCCTAATCTTGGTTGCTTTGGTTTTCTTTGTGCAATCCAAGCATTACTTATGAAAAGATCAGAGGTGAATAGAAAATTTGACAGTCAAACATAAGACTCAAGTGAAGTATAAAAAGATATACATTTAAAAATAACACTAAAGGAATTAAGCTGTTTGCATTCCTATAGGAAGAAAAAGATACATGTAACTCCTAAAAACATTATCAATATAGGGGCAGTTAAAAGGAGTTTACATAGACAGAGGTCATGATTATGAGTTGATAATACTAGGAAGATCTGCAAAATAAAATGTAGGGGTGAGAAAGAAGGATGCTCTAGGAAAAGGGGGAAGGGAGTGGTAGAATGGAGAAATTTTCTTCACATAAAAGAGGCATGTAAGGAAGAGCTTTTATTGTACAGGAAAAAATGGGAGGGAGTGACAGTGCTTGAACATCACTTGCATCAAAATTGGTACAAAGAGGGAAGAATGCACACACACACACACATAGACATACATATATCCATGCATACATATATACATACATACATACATACATACACACATATACACTCAAATGAGTATTGAAATCTTTCTAACCTGATAGAAAAGGAGCTAAGAGATATAGGCTGGAGGAGGGGATGATAAAAGTAAGGGCGAATTAAGGAAGCCAGTGGTCAGAAGCAAAACAGATTTCTTATTTTTTTTAATAATTACTTAATTTATTTTTACTTTTCAATATTCACTTCCATAAGATTTTGAGTTTTAAATTTTCTCCCCTTCCTTTCCCTCCCCCCTCACCAAGACAGCATGCAATCCAATATAGGCTCTACATATACATTCATATTTTCACATTAGTCATGTTGTAAAGAAGAATTAGAACTAATGGGGGGAACCTAGAGAAAGCAGAAACAAAACAAAGCAAAACAACAAAAGAAAAGGAAAGCAAATAGTATGCTTCCATCTGCATTTAGACTACAAAGTTCTTTCTCTGGATGTGCATAGCATTTTCCATCAAGAGTCTTTTGGAGTTGTCTAAGATCCTTGCATTGCTGAGAAGAACTAAGTCTATCCAAGTCAGTCATTGCACAATGTGGCTGTTACTGTGTAAAATATTCTCCTGATTCTGCTCATTTCACTCAGCATCAGTTCATATAAGTTTTTCCAATTTTTTGAACAACATATTGTGGGAATATGGTTCTCGATCTATTCTGCTATCCGCTTCCGTTTTACGGGAGAGTTCATCACATTCACATTCACAGTTACGATTACTATCTGTGTCTTTCTCTCCATCTTTTTCCCCCTTTTATGCTTTTTTCTCTCCTATCTCCCTTTCCCTCCTCACTACAGTTTTGCTTTCCACCACCACCACCTCCTTCAGTCTCCCCCTGCCTTGTATCAGCCACCTTCCTTTTCTTCTCCTTGTCTCTTTCAACTTCTTCCCTTCCTTCTATCCACCCCCTTCCTTTTTTCCCCTTTTCCCTCCAACTTCCTGGAGGGTAAGTTAGATTTCTATACCTAACTGATAGTGTTACTTCCTCTTTGAGCCAAATCTGATGAGAGTAAAGTTCAAACAATGATCAAATCCCTCCCTTCTTTCCATCTATTGTAATAGGTTTTTGTGCCTTTTCACATGATGTAATTTACTCTTGTCTGCCTCCTCCTTTCCTTTTCCCCCATAACAACCCCTTTTCACCACTTACTTACATGTTTTATCATCACATCAAAATCAACTTATACCCATGCCCTCTGTCTAAATGTCAAAATAACAACACAGTTCTCAAGAGTTACAAGTGTCATCTTCCCTTATAGGGATGTAAACAGTTTCCCCTTATTAATAAGATATTGGTTTTTTTTTCTTTCCTGTTTACCTTTTTGTGCCTATCTTGGGTCTTTTATTTGAAGATCAAATTTTCCATTGAACTCTGGTCTTTTCAGGAGGAAAGTCTGGAAGTCACCTATTTCATTGAGTGTCCTTCTCCTCCCCTAAATATTATGCTCAGTTTTGCTGGGTAGTTGATCCTTGGTTGTGATCCAAGCTCCTTTGTCTCATGGAATATCATATTCCAAGAACCTCCCCTCCCATCTTTTAATTTAGAAGCTACAAAGTCCTGCTTAATCCTGACTGTGGTTCCATGATATTTACATTGTTTCTTTCTGGCTGGTGGCCATATTTCTCTCTGATATTTTAATTTTGGAATTTGGCTACAATATTCCCTGGTGTTTTCAATTTGGGATCTCTTTCAGGAGGTGATTGGTGGATTCTTTTGATGACAATTTTACGTTCTGATTCTAGGACCTCAGGGCAGTTTTCCTTGATGATTTCCTGAAAAATGCTGTCCAGACTCTTTTTTTCATCATGTTTTTCAGGTAGACTAATAATTTTTTTTGTTTCTGGATCTATTCTCCAGGTCAGTTGTTTTTCCAATGAGATATTTAACATTGTTTTCTAATTTTTCATTCTTTTGGATTTGTTTTACAGTGTCTTGATTTCTCATAAAGTCACTAGCTTCCAATTGCTCTATTCTAATTTTTAAGGAAGTATTTTCTTCAGTAATCTTTTGGACTTCCTTTTCCATTTGTCCAATTTTGCTTTTTAAGGCATTCTTTTCCTCATTGGCTTTTAGGACCTCTTTTGCCATTTGGGTTAGGCTGTTTTTTAAAGTGTTATTTTCTTCAGTATCTTTTTGGGTCTCCTTTAGCAATCTGTTAACTTGTGTTTCATGATTTTCTTGCATCACTCTCATTTTTCTTCTCAGTTTTTCCTCCACTTCTCTTACTTGCTTCTCAAAATACCTTTTGATCTCTTCCAAGGCCTGGGACTGATCATATTTTTCTTGGAGGCTTTGGATGTAGGAGCTTTGGCTTCGTTGTCTTCTTCTGGTTGTATGTTTTGATCTTCTTTGTCACCCAAGTAAGGTAATATAGTCTGACTCTTTTTACGCTGCTTACTCATGCTCCCGGCCAATTACTTGAGTTTTAAACTCTTTTTTAAGGTAAAAGTCTGCTTCCAATGTGAAGAGTGCACTGTCCCAAGCTTCAGGGGCTTGTACAGCTGTTTTCAGACATAGTTCTAGGGATCTGTAAATTTTCAGTTCTTCCAAGGAGATATGATAAGGTAAGGGGCAAGGTGTTTTTTCTCCACCACCACAACAAGCTCCACCACACCAGCATTCCTCCTCACCCCAGGATCACCCCTCATACCGGTGACCCAGATCCAAGCACCGGTAAAGCAAGATATTCCTGCCTCAGCACTGGCAAAGTGATCCCTGCAATCCCCCTCTGATCAGCCACTTGGTTCCCCCTCAGTCTGTGTGCCAGAAGCTCAGGAAAAAGCCGTGGCCCCAGGCCGCACCTGAAACTTGCAACTGAGACTTAGCTCCTCTCTCACCACAGTCACAGACTTTTCCCACTGACCTTCTTAGTTATCTTTGGTGTTCATGGGTTGAGATGTCTGGAAACTGCCATAGTTGCCCGAGATTCAGTCTCTGAGCCCTGCTCCAGGGTCACTGCAGCCTGGTGCCCATGCAGAACTGCGCTCCTCTCCCCGCTTGGCGTGATATACCTTTCTGATCAAGCATCCAGGCTGTCTTTGGCTGGACATTTCTTTCACTCTGTCTTTTTGTGTGTTCTGCTGCTTTAGAATTTGTTTAGAGTAATTTTTTAGGGTATTTGGAGGGCTTTGGGAGAGAGCTCAAGACAGTCACTGCTTTCCCTCCATTATCTTGGCTCTGCCCCCTAAGTATTCTCCCAAACAAATTTTTTTTAGAAGGGGCAGGAGAGAAAGAGAGAGAGAGAGAGAGAGAGAGAGAGAGAGAGAGAGAGAGAGAGAGAGTAAACAGAAGAAAACAGAATGGAGGAAAATGCAAAATTAGTAATTATAACTGTGAATATAAATGGGATACACTCACTCACCAAGTTGAAGTAGATAGCAGGATGGATTAGAAACCAGAATCAGAATCAAAAAATATGTTCTTTAGAAGAGATATGCTTTAAAAAAATAAAGAGAATTAAAATAAAGGACTGGAAAATAATCTATTCTGCTTTAGTGGAAGTAAAAAAGGCAGTGTTGATGGTCATGAGCTCAGACAAAGCAAAAGCAAAAATAGACCTAATTTGAAGAGATAATCAGGTAAGCTATATTTTGTAAAAAGATACTATAGATAATGAAATAATATCAAAAAATTATATCTAGTTCCTCTGATAAAAGTCTCATTTCTTAAATAAATATGGAGCTGAGACAAATTCATAAAAATGAGAGCCATTTCCCAATTGATCAGTGAAAGGAATATAGACAGTTTTCAGATTTTTTGATTTCAGAACAAGAAATCAAAGCTGTAGTCCACATGGAAAAAATGCTCTAAATCTCTACTGATAATAGAAATTCAAAATTAAAACAATTCTGAGGTACCACCTATCAGATTGAAAAATGCTGGAGGAGATTAGGGAAAATAAGCATATTATGAATTGATCCAACCATTCTGGAGAATAATTTGGAGCTATACCCAAAGGGCTATCAGACTATGCATACCATTTAATACAACAATACTGCTACTAGGCCTGTATCCCAAAGAGACTGAAGGAAAAGGAAAAGGACCTATATGTACAAAAATACTTTAATTAACTTATTTATTTTTAGTTTTCAACCATCACTTCCATAAGCTTTTAAGTTTTAAATTTTTCTTCTCTTCTCTCCTCACTTCCCTCCCCAAAACAGCATACAATCTGATATAGGCTTTACTTATACATTCCTATTAAGGATATTTTCACATTAGTCGTGTTGTAAAGCAGAATTAGAACCAATAGGAGGAACCACAAGAAAGAAGAAACAAAACAAAACAAAACAGAGGGGGCAAAAAAGAGCAAATAGTATGCTTCCACCTGCATTCAAATTCCATAGTTCTTTCTCTGGATATGGATAGCATTTAACATCATGAGACTTTTGGAGAAGTCTTAGATCCTTGGATTGCAGGGAAGAGCTAAGTCTATCAAAGTTAATTATTGCACAATGTGATTGTAACTGTGTACAACATCCTTCAGGTTCTGCTCATTTCACTCAGTGTCAGACCATACAAATCTTTCCAGGTTTTTCTGAAGTCTGCTTGCTCATCATTTCTTATAGCACAATAGTATTCCATTACATTCATATACCACAACTTGTTCAGCCACTCCCCAATTGCTGGACATCCACTCACTTTCCAATTCTTGGCCACCACAAAAAGAACTGCTATAAATATGTTTGTACATGTCAGTCTTTTTCCCATTTGTATGATCTCTTTGGGATACAGCCCTAGAAGTGCTATTGATTGGTCAAAGTGTATGCACATTTTTATAGTCCTTTGGGCATAGTTTCAAATTGTTCTCCAAAATGGTTGAATGAGTTCACAACATTTATTATTCTCCTGTTAGCCATTCTCATAGATGTGATGTAGTACCTCAGAATCATTTTGATTTGCATTTCTCTAATCAATAGTGATTTAGAGCTTTTTTTCATATGACTATAGGTAGCTTTAATTTCTTCATCTGAAAATTGCCTGTTCATATCCTTTGACCATTTATTAATTGGGGAATGACTTCTATTCTTATAAATTTCAGTACAAAAAATATTCATAGGAACTCCTTTATGGTGGCAAAGAATTGGAAATTTAGGTGATGCTCATCATTTATAGCTGATATATATATATATATACATACATATATATATATACACACATACATACATACACATACACACAAGTTGTGGTACATGATTGTGATGAAATACCAGAAATGGTATCAGGGAAAAAATATAGCAAGACCCATATGAACTGATGCAAGTGAAATGAGAAGAACTGGAAATCTTTGTGCACAGTCACAGCAATGTTGTAATGATGAGTGTCTACTAATTGCAAAACCCTATGCTATATATGGTGGAGGGTACAAAAGTGAAGACACAACTTCTATATTCATGAAATTAAAACTTCAGTAGGCAGGATGAGAGAGGTATATGAAAAGACTGAGGCTGAATATGTGTCCCAGTTGAGGTTTGGAGACTGTAGTCATCACATCCAAATAGAGAGAGACAGAGAAGAATTCACAGAATAAATAAAACTTACAGTGTACTGTGAAAGATGATAAAGATTCTGACATGTTGAAATGAAGGAGGAGGCCTTTTTGGACAGGGTAATATAATGAACAAACTTTTGGAAGGAGGAAATAATGGGGAAATATTTCAGTAATAATAAATTCTCCCAAGTTAAAAGAGGGGAAAACTGGGTAATTATCACTAAAGATCTAGAAATAAGATTAAAAACTTAAGTTGGGATCATTGGCTTGAGTGGTGGACTTAGGAAATTGAACTTAATTCAGTAGGTAATGGTGAATTATTCAAGATTTTTGAGTAACTGATTAACATGGAAGAGAGTTATATGTGAAAGAGGAGAGAGATAATATGTGAAAGATTAGAAGAAGGAAGAGGTTGGTGGTGATATGGAGACTAGTTTAGATTCTATTGCAGTGTCACAAGTGACAGGTAATTAGGGCTCTGTCTAGTGTGATGGTAGTATAAATAGAAAGGAAGACAAATATAGAAGAGATATCATAATGGTAGAACTAGCAGGATTTGCCAGTTGAGTGAGGATAGGAGGGAAGGGAGATGGAAAGGTCAAAGATTATGTCTAGTCTGCTAGTCTACCCAAATGACAGAATAACTTTGCCTCTAACAAAAATAGGGGAATCAGAGAAGCTTGAGAGATGATAAAGTAATTTGTTTAAAACATAAATAATAAAAACTAAATGTGACAAGGAATGAAGGAAAATATGAGTAAGAATTTTTGAAAAGCCAATACAATAACTAGATATTGTACTTCCAAAAAAAGAGAACTAAAGAATCCCAGTGAATCAACTATCACAAAACAATAAGAAATTATACAATGGTTCAAAAAATAAATAATAATTTTAAGAGAAGATACTAGAATGGAAATTAAGAACAAAGTCAGAGTTCTCAAAGACAAAATAAATAAAATGAGTAGTATTAGTCACTTAAAATTAATATTTGAGAATATATTCATATTAGTAAAACTTTTGAAAATATGAACAATGGATTTTATAACTCAAAAATATGTAAAGAAAAGAAGATATGACGGAAGGGAAGCAAAAATTAAAAACTGAAAGAACATAATTTCTATACAAACAATACCTAACTACTTTTAAGATATAATCCACAGAAATAATTTAAGGATCATTGTTATCTCAGAAAAAAATTAAAAGGCTGAAAAATACATTAAAAAAATTTGCCTAGAGGTTGATAAAACAGAAGGCAAAGCAATTACTAGTAATCTACATATCACCAGAATATCAACATAGTATCCATGTTTAAAATTGTAAGGCATACAGTGATTAAATTTCAGCATTTGAAATGACACACTCTGTAAGCAGGCAGTAGAAAAGCCTTTAGATATGAAGGAAAGTATATTCAAATAACTCATAATTACTCCAAATTTGTGAGAAATCAGAGGTGAGAATGGAATTTAATATTCTCAAATGGAAAGGAATATATTCTACAAAACTGAGTCTAATTATCAATGAAAGATACAAGATAAATAGGAAATAATTAATTAGGAAAGGCACTAGAATCAAGAGGGGTTGGGAAAAGCTTTCAGTAATACAAAGGATTTTAGTTGTGCCTTAAAGGAAGCAAGGGAAGTCAGTAGGTGGAGAAGAGAAGAGAGAGTATTCCAGATATGAGGGCAGACAGAGAAAATCCTTAGAGCCACAAGAGTATCTTCTTAGTGCAACAGCTAGGAAGTCAGTGTCATTGGGTTGAGAAGTATGTGTTGGGGAGTAAGGTGGAATAAACCTGATAAGGTAGGATGGAGCTGTTAGTGAGGGGATAGTGAGGATTCCAGGATGAATCCTAAGTTGAAAGCCTCAGGAATGTGAAGATGATGTTGACCTCTATATTTAAAAAGAAAGTAGAAGGTGGGGAGGGTGTAGAGGTAAAGATAATAAGTTTTATTTTGGACATATTGAATTTAAGATGTTTACAAGCCATCCAGTGAGAGATTTCTTAAAGGCTTTCAGAGATGTGAGACTGGAGGTCAGTAGTGAGTTTAGGACAGATAGATAGGGATGAGAATCATCAACACAGAAATGGTAATTAAATCCATGATAGTTGTGATCAGTAAGTGAAGTAATATAAAGAGAGAATTGAAAAGGACTAAGAACATAATCCTGAAAGACATCTATGCTTAGAGAGCATGATCTGGAAGGGGACTCAGTGAGCGATAACCATGAAAAATCTAGTGAGAAGAGAGCATCAAGGAGGAGAGTGAGCAACAGTATCAAAGACTGAAGCCAGGTCAAGAAAAAAAGAGGACTGAGAAACTGACATTGAATGTGGCAATTACAGATCATTAGTAATTTTGGAGAGGGAAGATTTAGTGGAACGGTAAGATAAGAAGCTGGATTTTAAGGAGTTAAAAAGAGAGTGGGAGGCAAAATAGTTGAGGCACCTATTGTATACAGCATTCATCTACAAAGGGCAAAAGAGATATAGGATGATGATTAGTGGAAATGGAAGATCAAGTCAGAGTTTTGTTTTTTTGTTTTTTGTTTTTTGTTTATTCAGGTTAGGAAAGACATGGGCAGCAGTTTGTAGGCAGTAGAGAATGAGTCAATAGAAAGGTAGAGATTGAAAATAAGTGAAAGAGTGGGGATAACAGAGGAGACAATCTTTCAAAGGAGATGGCTTCCCTAGTTTCATTCCATTTTTAGCATGAATTCACCCTTTCCAAATGTTCTTTCTTAATCCTCTCCTTCACTCATACTTTTAGTTCCTCCCATCTGAGATTAACATCCATATGCCCTGTATATATCTTGTACATGTAATACCCTATTACAATTATTTGTTTTAAGCCTAGGGACCAATATAAAACTCCTAATGTCCATGTGGATCTCTCCTTTTAAGCTTAACAATAATTTCATGTTCTGGAAAATTCCTAATATTTAGGCAGAGATTTAGCTATTTGACTAATTTTACATTTATTTCTATCTCTAGTTAACCCCTGGCCTTTTTATGATTGAGGCAAAATTCAGTGTACTAGAAACATGTGGTAATGAAACAGCAGCTTTTGTCTGTGGATAGACTGGGACTAGGAGGGGAAGTTGGGAAAAGAGACATTTTCTTGGGACTTCTTCCAGTCTGCATATTCTGCTTTGAGATGGCTATAGAGCCAATTACCCTCTTTGATATATTATTTCCTAGCCCTAGTACAGTACTATGTTTAATTCCTCAAAGGTGAGCTGCAAAGTCACACATTCCAAAATTTAAAATTACTACCTTAAAATACAGTTTAAGATCTATACTGCTAGATTTCCTTCATTTACATTTTTATTAATTCATTTGATAGTTTTGATCTTTTGTTCTTCCAAATTAATTTTGTTATTATTTATTTTACCTCATTTTTTTGGTAATTTAATCATGATGGCATTGAATAAACAGATTAGTTTAGGTAGAATTGACATTTTTATTATATTGGCTCTACCCACCCATGAACAATTTATATTTCTCCAATTATTTAAATCTGGCTTTATTTGTATAAAAAGTATTTTGTAATTATGTTCATATAGTTCCTGGATATGTTTTGACAGGTATAGTCCCAAGTATTTTATGTGGTCTATGGTTATCTTAAATGGGCTATTTCTTACAATTTATTCTTGCAGGGTTATGTTGGTGATAATGCAGAAAAGATGATGATTTATGTAGGTTTTATATCCTGATACTTTGCTAAAATTATTGTTTAAACTAGATTTTTAGTTGGGTTTTCCAAACATATCACTGTATCATCTATAAAAAGAGATAACTTTATTACCTTATTGCCCATTTTAATTTTTTCAAATTTTTCTTCTCTTATTGCTTTCATTAGTATTTCTGATATAATATTGGTGATAATGGGCATCCATTTTTCATTCCTGATCCTATTGGTAAGGCTTCTAGCTTATCCCCATTACATATGATGCTCGCTGAAGGTTTCAGGTAGATGCTACTTATCATTTTAAGGAAAAAATATATTCGTACCTATGTTTTCAAGTGTTTTTAATGGGAATGCATTGTATTTTGCCATCTATTATTATAATTGTATTATACTTTTAGTTTTATTATTGATATAATCAATTATGTTAATAGTTGTCCTTATGTTAAACCACCCCTGCATTCCTGGTATATATCCCACTTATTCACAATATATAATCTTTGTGATTTTTTGTTTTGGTCTCATAGACAGTGTTTTATTTTAAATTTTTCCATCCTTATTCATTAGTGAAATTAATCTATAATTTTTTTTCTACTTTAGTTCTTCGTGGGTTATGTATCTGCGCCATTTTTTTTTCATAAAAACATTTGGTAAGACTCCTTCTTTGTCTAATTTTCAAATAATTTATTTAATATTGGAATTACTTGCTCTTTAAATGTTTGGTAGAATTCAATTGTAAATCCATCTGGTCCTGATACTTTTTTCTTAAGAAACTCATTTATGACCTCTTCCATTTCTTTTTCCAAAACAGGTTTATTTAGATTTTCTATTTCCTCTTCTGTTAATCTAGGCAGTCTATATTTTTTGTAAATATTCTTCCATTTCACTTAAATTGTTAAATTGGCATATAATTGGGTAAAATAACTTCTAGACATTGCTTTGATTTCATCTTCATTAGTAGTATATTCATCCTTTTCATTCTTGACACTAGTGATTTGGTTCTCTTCCCTCTTTTTTAAATCATATTAACCAATGTTTTTTTCTATTTTATTTTTTTTCATAAAACCAACTTCTAATTTTATTTATTAACTCAATGATTTTCTTATATTCAATGCTATTAATTTCATCTTTTTTTTAGGATTTCCAACTTGGTGTTTAATTGGGGCTTTTTAATTTGTTCTTTTTCTCATTTTTTAATTGCATACCTAATTTATTGGCCTGCTTTTTTTCCCCTATTTTATTCCTGTAAGCATTACAGAGAAAATTTTTCTTCTAATTGCTGCTTTTGCTTCATCCCATAGGTTTTGGCATATTGTCTCTTTATTATTCTTTTAATAATATTACTTATTTTTCTATAACTTGTTTTTTAACTCAGCCATTCTGTAATATTTGATTATTGAATTTCCAATTAATTTTTAATGTTACCATAGTCCTTTATTAAATATAATTTTATTCACATTATAATCTGAAAAGGATGCACTTAAAATTTCTGCTTTTCTGCATTTAACTATGAAGCTTTTAAGCTCTAATTATGGTCAATTTTTATAAAGATATCATGTATCTCAGAGAAAAAGGTATATTTCTTTCTATTCCCATTGAGTTCTCTCCAGATATTTATCATGGTTAACTTAATTAAGATTCTATTTATCTCCTTGACTTTCTATTTATTTATTTTTGGTTAGATTTATCTAGTTCTGAGAAAGGAAGGTTGAAGTCACCCACTATTATAGTATTGCTATCTATTTCCACCTATAATTCATTTTGCTTTTCCTTTAAAATTTTGGATGTTATAGCATTTTGTGTATATAGGTTTATTAATATTACTTCATTATCTATGGTACCATTTAACATAATATAATTAATCCCTTTATCTCTTTTAAAAAAATCTAATTTAGCTTTAACTTAGTCTGAGATCATGATTGATACCCCCTGACTTTTTTTGCATCAGCAGAAGCATAATAATTCCTTCTCTAGTCTTTCATTTTTACTCTATGTGCCCTTTTCAGGATTGCTTTCTACCTTTGGTGTTCCACCAAACTCTCAATTGTGGCTCCAAGAAGCTGTAGCATGTGTAGTTACCACACCATAGTAAATCATTGTGACAGACTCTTAACCATAGTTAAGAGTGGTCTCAAACTTGTTGGTGATTTAGGGGTATGTCTACACAAAACATGTGAAGACTTCCTCTGGTGGAATGGGCTGTTGAGAACAATTTGTTACAACAGCCATGAAGGCAGCTGAAGCAGGTGCTGTGGAGCACTTAGAGCTTTGCTAGTCATTAAAAATACCAAGGTCATCCACTGCATGTTAAGCCATCACCAATCATTTTCATTCTGCACTGCCACTGAATTGTGATGACTCTGGAGGACAGAATAAGGCCAACAACTTCATGCAACTCTACCTCATTTAAATATGCTTTACACATTAATGAAAAGGCATTGCTCATGCCATTTTACCATTTTACCTATCTCAAAGTCCTGTGGTGAGAGGCAAGTGATGAAGCAGCAGGCTCATCAGATACACTGAGAGCTGCAGTCACAATCCTGTACATAGGAGGTCCAGGACATAGGGTCATTTTCTCTCTGGAAGTAGCAGGGGGATTTGGCAACCTTCTAGGTGTCTGAGAAGTCTTTTAAGGATCACACTGTTCACCTCCTGGTGTGAGGAAGGGGCTAGAAAAAGTGCCCTAAAAATTATCTACTTACCCAACCCTGGCCTGATTACCATGGCAGGCGGGGAATCCCACTCTGTGGTCAAAACACACAAAAAAATGTACAAAAACCTCTGCAAAGTCAATTCCACTTGCCATCAGCACATGGAATGTGTGCACACTTTTAGAAAACACAAAATCTAGTAGACCTGAAAGACAAACAGCTCTTGTTGCAAGAGAAATCATCAGGAGTCACATCCAAATAGCATCCCTGAGTAAAACAAGTCTGGGAAAAGCTGGACAGCTCATTGAAGTTGGAGCTGGTTACACATTTTTCTGGAGGGGCCACAGTGAAGGGAAGTATCTTTAAGCTGATGTAAGTATTGCAGTCAAAACTAATTTAGTGAACAAGCTTATATGCCTGCCAAAAAGAGTGAATAACAGGCTCATGACAATGAGATTGCCACTTGCAGGAACATGTCACGTCACCATCATCAGTGCCTATGCTCCCACCATGACAAACTCTGGTGAAGTCAAAGAAAAAAATTTATGAAGACCTGTATACTTTTATCTTTAACATGCCAAAAGAGGATAAGCTTATAATTCTGGGTGACTTTAATGCTAGACTAGGCTCAGACTACCAGATTTGTCAGGGAGTCCTAGGGAGGAGTGGAATTGGAAAGAACAACAGCAATAGTTACTTACTACTGAAGACTTGTGCATTTTATGACCTTCTCATCACCAACACTGTCTTCCCTTTACCCAAAAACAATAAAACTTTGTGGATGCACCCTTGCAGCAAACCTTGCCATTTAATAGACTGTGTGATTATAAGAAGAAGAGACAGACAAGATGTGAAAGTGACGAAGGCAATGTTTGGTGCAGAGTGCTGGACTGATCATAGACTTATTTTCTCCAAGCTAACTATTCATATTCAACAAAAGCATTGTCCTCAAGGCAAAATGACTACCTAAAAATTAATGTCCACATATTAGAGCTCTTCTCTGAGCAGGAGCAGTTTGTTGCCAACTTGGTAGGCATATAAGCTTGTTCACTAAATTAGTAGAACAGAAAAGGAGTGGCCAGTTTTCAGAAATTTGGTATATAGCACTGCATCTGTTCATCTGGGTCAGAACACTCAAAAACATCAAGACTGGTTTGATGAAAATAATGGGGAAATTCAGAAGCTGCTAAATGAAAAAGTGAGAACTCTACAGGGTTTACCAGCAGGATAGTTCATCCATCTCTAAGAAGGCCTCATTTAATTCCATCAAAAGTAAAGTATAAACAAAGCTTAGAGAGATGCAGAATTCTTGACTCAGTAAAAAGGCAGATGAAAATTAAGTTTTATACTGATAGTAACAATCCAAAGCATTTTTATGATGACCTGAAGGCTATTAGGTATGAAGGTCAAAGATCTATGGTGGCCATTGCTGGCAAGATTATTGCCAGAGTCCTCCTTAATAGGCTGATTCTTCACCTGGAAGATGGTCATCTACCTAAGAACTAGTGTGGCTTCAGAAAGGGCCTAGGAATGTTGGATATGGCATTTGCTGCTCAACAACTCCAGGAGAAGTACCAGGAGCAAAACACAGTACACAACATTTGTAGATCTGACAAAGGCCTTTGACACTGTCAGTCATGAGGGCTTATGGAAAATTATGTCAAAATTTGGTTATCCAGAGAATTTCATCAGTATTGTATGTCAATTTCATGATGGAATGCTTGACTGGGCTCTGGATAATAGACAATGCTCTCATGCTTTCCCAGTTACCAATGGAGTGAAATGAGGCTGTGTATTTGCTCCCATGCTTTTTAACATGATGTTTTCAGTCAGTTGTCAAATGCTTTCACTAAGGATGAACATGACATTAAGGTCAGCTATCACACTGATGGCAAATTCTTCAGCTTGAAAAGGCTACAAGCCAAGACCAAAGTGAAGAGAGTGTTGGTGCATGATTTTCTGTTTGCAGATGATTTTGCATTCAATAAAGCCTCTGAAGCTGAGATGCAAGAAAGTGTGGATCTGTTCTCTGCTGCTTGTGCTAATTTTGGCCTAACAATTAACACCAAGAAAACATAGGTACTCCATCAGTCACCACCACACTATCCTTACATGGAACCATTGGTTACAGTAAATGGAAAAGTTTTAAATGCTGTGGATAAGTTCACTTACCTTGGTAGTGTGCTTTCCAGGGATGTACACATTGATAATGAGTTTGATGCATGCATTGCCAGAGCTAGCTCAATATTTGGGAGGCTTCAAAGGGACAAAAGAGGTATTAGACTGATTACCAAACTGAAGGTCTACAGAGCCTTTGTGCTGACAGTATTGTTGTATGCCTGTGAAACCTAGACTGTATATCATGTCAGGAAACTGAATCAATTCCATTTGAATTGTCCTAGGAAGATTCTAAAGGTCACCTGGCAGGATAAGGTATCAGACACTGAGGTCTTTTCTCGAGCTAAACTGCCAAGCTTTCAAACCCTGCTTTGGAGAGTGCAACTGTGATGGGCTGGCCACATTGCTCAAACACAAAACATATGCTTACAAAAAAGACTATTTTATGGAGAACTCACACAGGGCAAGATTTCACACAGTGGTTAGAACAAGTGATACAAGAACACTGTCAAGGTCTCTCTTAAGAGCTTGGAATTGATTTGTAACATGGGAGAAGCTGACACAGGACCACTCAGCATGGCATGCCCACATTGGAGAAGGTGCTGTGTTCTATGAGCAAAGCAGAATTGAAATAGCTCAGAAGAAGCATAAGATGTGCAGATTTGGAGAATCCACCCCAAATGTTCACATGAACTATTTGTGCCCAACCTGTAGTAGAACATTCGAAGCTCTTATTGGTCTGATCAGCCACAGTTAGGCACACTGAAACTTCACTCATTTTGATCTCATTTTGATCCTCTTCTAGAATGAAGGACAACCACCACCACCACTACCATATGTCTGATTTTTAATCCATTCTGCTGTTTCTTTTTACAAGTGAGTTCATCTCATTCACATTCAAATTATAATTACCAGTTGTGTATTTCCCTCTCTCTTATTTTTCCTCTTGGTTTATTCTTCTCTCCCTCTCTTTTTACCCTATCGCTCTTCAGATGTCCAATTTACTTCTGATCACTGCATCCCTAATCTGCACCCCTTCTAAGAATCTCACCCTTACACTCTTACTTTCTTTCTTATTCCTTATTCTACCCACCCTTCTAATAGTCCCTCCCTTGTCTTCTCCCTTTTCCTCCTATTTCTTAATCTGCATGCCCTTCTAAGAGTCCTTCCCTTATCCTATCCCCTCACCCTCCTATTTCTCTGTAAGTTAAGAAGACTTTTATACCCTTCTACATGTATTTGTTATTCTCTCTTTAACCCAATTCTGATGAGAATAAGGTTCTAGGACTATTAGCACTTCACACACTCCTGTGCCCCACTCTAATGGTTCTTCCATTCACATCCCATTTGTATAAGACCACATTCACACCTCATTGGTATGAGATAATTTTGCTACATTTTTTTCTCTCCCTATCCAATATTATTTTTTAATAATATGGATAATATGGTGATAATAATATGGATAATATGGTGATAATAATATGGTAATAATAATATGGTGATCATCTCACCATACTCAAGTCAACCCCAAGCCTTTTGTCAGTGTATGCTTTTCAAACTACTCTAGGAATGATAACATTCTTAAGACTTACAGATAACCTTTTCCCATATAAGAAGTAAATTTTTTGATCTTATTAAATCCTTTATAATTTGTCTTTCATGTTTATCTTCTTATATTTCTCCTGATTCTTGTAGGTCAAATTTTCCATTCAGTTCTGGTCTTTTTCTCAAAAAATATCTGAAAAGCCTTTAATTCATTAAATTACCAATTTTTTCCTTGTAGAATTACACTTAGCTTTGGCAGGTAGATTATTCTCTGTTGCAAACTCATCTCATTTGTTCTTCAAAATATCATATTCCATGCCTTTCTGTCTTTTAATGAAGCTGCTAAATCTTGTGTTATCCTGACTATAGTTCCACAGTATTTATGTTGTTTCTTTCTAGTTAATTGTAGTTTTTTTTTTCTCTTGACCTAGAAGCTGCAAAACTTAGGTATACTGGTGCTATTAGTTTTCATTTAGGCATCTATTTCAGGTGGTGATCTGTTGATTGTTTTCAATTTGTGATTGCCTTCTAGCACTAAAACTTGAGGGCAAATTTTATTAATATTTTCTTGGAGTATAGTTTCTAGAGTCTTTTTTAATCATAACTTTCAGGTAGTCCAACAATTCTTATATTATCTCTCCTCAATCAGTTTTCCAGATCAGTTTTTTTCCTAATAAGATGTTTCACATTCCTTTTAATTTTTTCTTCTTTTAATTTTGTTTTATTATTTTTTGATGTCTTGTGAAGTCATTAGCCTCCCCTTGCTTAGTTCTAATTAAAGGAGTAATTTTCTTCCATAACTTTTTGGATCTTTTTTTTCCAATTGATTAACTTTCTTTTCATGATTTTCTTGTATTATCTTATTTTTTTCTTAAAATTTTCCTCAACCTTTCTTATCTAATTTTTTTTTTAGGCAATTGGGGTTAAGTGACTTGCCCAGGGTCACATAGCTAGTAAGTGTCAAGTGTTCAGTCTGAGGTCGGATTTGAACTCAGGTCCTCCTGACTTCAGGGCCAGTGCTCTATCCACTGTGCCACCTAGCTGCCCCAATCTCTATCTCTCTCTATCCTACTTCCCCCTATCCAGTTTATACTTTTCTTTGTCCTTTTCTCCCTTTCCCTTGCTTTTGAACACTACCTCCCTAAGTCTGCCTTGCCTTCTATCAGCTCCCTCCCTTTCTTTTCCCTTTTCCCTTACTACTTCTTCCCTTCCTACTATTCCTCCTTCCCTTTTCTTTTCCCTTTTCTCCTCTTACTGCCTATATGGCAAGTTAAATTTCTATACTTGACTATATTATTCCCTCCTTGAGTCAAATCTATGAAAGTAAAGTTCAAACAACGCTCAACTCCCTCCCTTCTTACCTTCCACTCTAATATGTCTTTGTGCCTCTTCATTACACTTTTCTGCTTCCTCCTTTCCTCTTATCCCATTAAAGTTCCTTTTCACCACTTCTTTAAGTTTTTTATCATCACATCAAAGTCAACTTAAACCCACCCCCTCTGTCTATGTCTGTCCCTTCTAAATGTCTTAATAAAGATACAGTTCTCAAGAGTTATAAGCACCATGTTCCCACGTAGGAATGTAAACAGTTTACCCTTATTGAATAACATATTTTGTTTCCCCTTTCCTGTTTACCTTTTTAGGCCTCTCTTGAGTCTTGTATTTGAAGATCAAATTTTCCATTGAACTCTGGTCTTTTCATTAGAAAAGTCTGGAATTCTCCTATTTCACTGAATTTCCATCTCCTCCCCTGAAAGATTGTGCTCAATTTTGCTGGGTAATTGATCCTTGATTGTCATCCAAGTTCATTTGCTTTATGGAATATCATATCCCAAGTCCTGTGATCTTTTAATGTAGAAATTGCAAGGTCCTGAGTAATCCTGACCGTGATTCCTCAATATTTGAATTGTTTCTTTCTGGCTGTTTGCAGGATTTCTACTTGACCTGATAATTCTGGAATTTGGCTACAATATTACTTGGCATTTTCAATTTGGGATCTCTTTTAGGAGGAGATTGGTGGATTCTGTTGATGACTATTTTACCCTCTGCTTCTTCGGGCCTCAAGGCATTTTTCCTTGATTATCTCCTGAAAGATACTGTCCAGGATCTTTTTTCATCATGGTTTTCAGGTAGACCAATAATTCTTAAGTTATCTCTCCTGGATCTATTTTCTAGGTCAGTTGTTTTACCAATGAAGAATTATACATTCTCTTCTGTTTTTTCATTCTTTTGATTTTGTTTGACTGATCCTTGATGTCTCAGAGTCACTCACATCCAGTTGCCCAATTCTAATTTAATGAATGGTTTTCTTCAGTTAGCTTTTGTGCCTCCTTTTTTATTTGGCCCATTTTACTTTTTAGGGAATTGTTTTCTTTGGTGTACTTTTTTGTCCATTTTGTCAACTGTGTTTTTAAAGGAATTGTTCCATTTTCCTTCTACCTCCCTTATTTGACTTTTAAAATCCTTCTTGAGCTCTTTCAAGAAGGCTTTTTGGGCCAAAGACCAGTTCATATTCCCTTCTGAGGTTTCAGATATGGCTATATTGACAATGTTATCCTCTTCTGAATTTGTTTTGATCTTCCCCATCAACAAGATACTTTCCTATGGTCAATGTTTTCCTATGTTGCTGCTTGCTCATTTGTTTGCCTTTTTTCTGGCTTTTAAAGTTGATCTCTGCTTCTGGGGCTCAGGGGGCACTGTCCCAGACTTCTTCTATGGGGGCTAGGGGCCTGGTTATTGGTTTACTGAGGTGGGACTTGCCACTGGCTTGCTGGGAAGCCTTCTTTCTTGTGCTGGTCCCTTTCAGCCACAGCAAGAGGGACCTTTCCCATTAATCCCCTTAGCCTAGGTAGCTAAAAGACTGTTGCATCTTATCTTTCTGTTGACTCTATTATTTCAAAAAAAATTTTCCTGGGGCAATATTCTTTGAGTTTTTCAAGGTCAATAAGGGAAGATGAGAGTAACTTACTGCTTACTCCACCATCTTGGTTCCAGGAAGTCTAAATAGGTAACTTCCAAACATTCAGTCTGTGGGCTAATAGGTCCAGGAGCAGTGCTGCCACTGCTGCCTCAGTTACCGCTGCTGATTCTGTAACTCCCAACGCCTGTTCCTGGTTTGCTGGTGCAGGGGCTATATTGGCACTACCTGAAGCCCTATGCTGGACTGAGCTTCTCTCTTACCTAGTTCTGACAGATCCCTCCAGCTGACCTTCTAAGGTGTCTCTGACATCTGTGCCCTGAGAAGACTGGAACTTGCCACTGCTGCTGGTGATTCAGTTCCCCAGAGTGACTGTGCTTAGGCCATGTCTGCTGCTGTGCCCTGCATGCTAGATACTCCTCTCTTATAGTGCCACAGACCTTTCCTGTCAACCTTCCAAGTTGTTTTGGGCTGGAAATCTGCCCCACTCTGTCTCTTTGTGGGCTCTGCCACTCTATAATTTGTTCATATTTGAAGAGATTTGGGGGAGATCTCAGGCAAGTCACTGCTTTCATGCCACCATCTTGGCTCCACCTCCCCAACCTTTGGTGAACAATAAAGAGAGAATTAGCAACCTTTCACAGTTTTCTACCATAAATGACATCTTTAGCATTACACAAAATTGATACAAATAGACAATATAAAATCTCACTGTTTATTATTTGATTATGATTTTTTAGAAAGATCCATAGGGATTCCTAATCTGGGAGCTATGAATATTTTGGGCATTATTTCAATATAGTTTCCTTTGTAATTAGTTGCATTTTATTTTATGCATTTAAATACATTATTCTGATAAAGGGTCCATAGGCTTTACCAGACTACAAATGTACCTATTGCAAAAAAAAAAAAGTTAAGAACCCCAGCATTACCTGAATTAAAGTGAATTGTAACTCTAATAACTTTCCTATGACTAGGGATCATTTCCGTTTAAAATCAATATCAATAAATAGCAGATTTTTTTAATAGCAGTGAGGCAGTGCTTAAATGTGCTAAAGTTCTTCAGAGTTAACTCTAAATCACCACAGCAATGGTAGGGCATTTATTCATTAAATAATAATTATATAAACTGTCCATTATGATAAAAACTCAATTATTTCCATTATCAATATTTGTAGGGTCGAACTAGATGACTCTAATGCCAAACAAGAGTAAACTAAATATAAATGATATCACAGATCAAATAATTGGATTATTAATGGCTTTAACAAAATACTTTAGTAAAGTGTTGCTTCACTGAATAAACAAGAGACAGAAAAAGGCTAGCCATCCCAAATCTTGAAATAATCCAGTTGGTAAAACATATCTTTACCAATAGATTGGATAAGTTCAGTTTTTGCCCACATACTCAGACTAAAGTCCGTACAGAGACTCTATACATTGTCAATTCCTGGCATGTTGTGAACACAGTTTACTGCCATGGATTCCTTTGGAGTAGTAAATAAAATAAATTTTCTCGATTGCTTGATCCTTAATCATACTGTTTAACATGGTTTCTCAAGACACAAAGTTTTCATTGGCTGAAATCAAGAGCTTTTCTTTGCATGAATCATCCTGGAGGTGGTAATTAGGACTTTAAATGCTTATTTTTAAATGGCATGAAGCTCCAAAAATGTGCCTTTGCCTCAGAGAACCATTTCCTAAGGGTTACCATATGACCAGAGTGTGTAGCAGATGTTCTCAAACAGGATATGTCAACCTTTTTAAGCCTGAAGAGACCTGTGGTGGTTGTGGCAGCTAAACCCTATTGTATTTTTAGATTAAGCAGTTGGATATAGGAAACTGCTTTCTGTTAAGTGGTCTGCAAGGCTTTGAGTTAGGTGTGCTTCTGCTCATCCAGGTTACTGGCCCTGAAAACAGAGTAAAACACAGATCTTGATTCAGTTAGGAATTCCCAGGAGTGATAGTTTTACAATTTAGAGGAAACAATTAGAGACAGGGCTATAGATCAGATCGGAACTCAATCCTTATTGATCTTAATGTAAAGTATGCACGATGCATAGTAGGCAAAACAGTGCAAAAATATGCCTCCTTCATAGAGAACATTGTGCTTGGGGGAAATCATGTGACATATCAGTATCCATGAAATTGCACTGCTAGTTTCCGGTCTTGCTAAAACTGGGGCAGTTGCTGAGAAGAGAAGTCCTTTGAAACATGTGTAAGGCAGAAATCATTAGGCTGACAGAGAACTGAAATCATGCCCAATGGGAATGCTGGCATGTGCACTCATTGTAGGTGCCTATTTATATGTTTCATTAACAGCTTCTGTAGGAAGTAAAAGCAGGCTTACACTCAACAGTGACAGATTAGAGAACCCTATGAGGTCCTGACCAGGGGGCTACTTTGTAGATTTAGGCAGGTCAGTCGTCTCTCCTCTCTGATACTATGTTGTATTGGAGGGTTGTATTTTAATGATGGCAAGTGAAGAAAAGGGGGAACAAAATCTGATGTAATGTGAAAATAATACTTAATTGAAAATCATATTGAAACCTGTAGTCTGCAAGAAAAATTTTATATATTCTAGGTCTGGAAGGGACCTTCTAGGTCAACTAGTCAAGCTTGGCCATTTTACAGATAAGGAAACTGAGGCTCAGAGAAGTTAAGGCCCTTGCCTAAAATTGCACATCTAATAAATGTCAGAGAAGGGATCTGAATCCAGGTACTCTGACTCCAAAGCCATCATTCTTCCCACTGCACCATGCATGTAACTCCTCAATCTGTTATAGACAGTTGTTATGTACATTTTTTTAAGCTCTGAGAAGATAGAGACTCTAACCCCCACTGCCACCCTTTGCTTTCAGGGGCTCTGTTGTCTGCGACTTCGGCACATCTGATCTGAACCTGCTGGTCCTTGCTAGAATCCAACCAATGACTGATGATTCAAGAGTTCTTCAATTCATCATTTTAAAGTTCTTAGTAAAGCTCTCCCCTTGGCATGTCATTTTGAAATCCTACTCCCCACCCCCCTCCACCTGGTGCCCTGCTTTGTCTCTCACTTCTTCTTTACCATCATCCTCATTACCATGCCTTTTCAGTCATAGGAGGAATGGACTGGCTTTCTAGAGTCTGGCCCAGGTTGCTATCTGCCACCCTCTCCTAATTTGGATAGACCTCACTAACATTTTGCTAATCTATGGCTAGTTTTCCCTGGGGTTCCAAAAATATCATTACCTAAAAATCACTATAATTCTCAGCTTTGCTACATATTAAATGGCCCCATGTGGTGCCCCTAGTGTGTAGTGCTCCCATGACCTTCGCCCAACTCTACTTTTCTTCTACCACTTATTTCCTCTTGCTTATGTCTTGTTAATAGTATCCATTCTCCAAATCTTGTTTTCTCACCATTGACCTTTTCTATAGATGTAAGGATACAGTTATCTCATTTTCTTCTTGCCCTATTGCCTGAAAGCAACACATGACCATTCTTAAGGCTTTGGAGTTTTGACGATCTCCCATCACCAGATTGACCTCAGCTTACTGAAATTCTTAGGCCTAGCAGCTACCTAACTACTTAGCTCACTAAGGGCCAGAATGGTGATAAGATATGTTGGCAGAAAGATTATGCACACTGAGAAAATCATAATTTCTTGGACTATTGAAGTACTACCAATCATAACCAAGAATAAAATGGAGAAATTAAAACAACAACCAACACAGCAGTTACAATAAATACAGAATTATTCGCTATTTACCCTGATTCTTTTGTTTAACTGTACAGGGAATTAGTCCTTATTCTTTCATACCTCCTCACTCTGGGGGAAAAAACATCCTTCTTGGAATCATCTCCAAGTATAGCCCCTTTTCTCTATCAGGGATTTTTAAAAATGTGCTTGTGGAATTCACCCCTTCCTATTCAGAAGAAAACAAAAGTATTAGAATTGGATGACATTCAAAAGATACTCACTGGACAAGAAGTCAGAAGACCTGGATTTGAGTCCCGCTACTATCACTAACTAGCTATTTTCCTTGGACAAGTCATGGTCTTCCATTTCTTTTTCTGTAAAGTGAGGAGGTTGGACTAGATGATATATTTCTTATGATCTATGAATTAAGAAGAGAATTATGATTTTATAATAATTGATATGTATAATGAATATAGTAATAGATTAGATTTTTCGGAATTGCCTCCCTTGTGAATTAAACTCATAATGCAGCTTGAAATAATCAATCAAACCTTGACAACGCTCACAATCACTGGCATCCTTGTGCCTGTATACCTTAAGTGAAGCAAATCAAAGCCTTTAGAACCTTTCCTCCTCACAGAGCTCTGGTCCTGTGACTCACCAAGTAACAGCCCTCAAAGACTTGACCAATATTACCTCCACAGGACTCCAGAATTATTATATTGTCTTCCATTTATGGGTTTGTCGTGGGAAACTGCTCAAGCCCTGGGAATGATTCTTTGTAATCCACCTCTCTCCCTTCCCACTTGTGATTTATGTATATAGTCTCTCTCTT
>NW_020954569.1:5931198-6018698 GCF_900497805.2 Vombatus ursinus | reverse complement strand
AATAAATCTCCTAGATGATCTACCTGAATCGAGTCTCTGTCACCTCCATTCCAGACTACATATTATTCCTATATTTAAGTTTTTTAATATACCATTTTGATCATTTCACTGCCCTAATGAAAAAACATCAGTGGTTCCCTGTTATCTACTACATGAAATACAAGTTCCTCTGCCTGACTTTCAAATTCCCCAAACTGCAGCCCTACCTTTCCTCATCACCTTCATTTTTTTATTATTCTTCAACATTTTCTCTTGATTGAGTGTCCTGCCAATAAGCCTAAAATATATTATGTTTATTCCTTTTTGTATTGTGTCTCCTTCACTGCTTCTCCTAACATCAATTATGTTTTGTTGGGAAGAGAATTGAACTTGGAGCTGGGAGATTTGGGTTTGAATCACAGCTTCAACACTTTGTAGGACTGAAATTTGGGGCTCCCTTGACCATTCTAAACCTCAGTTCTCACAGGAATGGTATGAAAAAAATCCTTAATGTGTAAATCTTAAAATTCTATATAAAGATGATTAACTATCACTATCCTTTATTGAGTATTGTGGTTTTGGAATGGCTTTACTATATTCCTTCTTATTTCTTTATATTCTACTAAGTCTTCAAGGTCCATCTCAAGCCCCACATCATCCATGCACTTTTCTCTTATTACTCCCCTTGATTGTTCTTTCCTTTTTCTAAATGACTATTGAACTATCAACGCTGTGTAGCTTGATATTTAATTTTGGTCTAATTGTTTCACGTATGTTAGTGTTATTTCCCCAAATAGACATTAAGATCCTAGAGGGTGAGTAATTTGTCATATACCTTTTTTTTCTCCAAAATACATTATTCCAATGTTGGGGAAACAACAACAACGACAATGATAATCATCATAATATTTATCATGAAACTTTATAGGTTATATTATCAAATTTGAACACCTAGTATTTAATCAATGAATATTTGATGATAATTCATTACTTTTCTCACTGACAGTGAGGTAGAAAAATGGTAGTAGGTCCTAGGGATTATCTTCTTTTTCCCAATGGAATGTGTCTATAAGAGATCATGGGGTTGAATAGAGTTAGTTAATTTTGCTCTGTTTCAGAGTAGAGTATTATAGGACCATTTCCTTCTTCCCTAAACAAATGGAATGATCATCTCCATATGTTCATATAAGTCTAGGCTTTAATATAAAGGTATTTTAATGCTATGTTGATTCTAATTCATTCTGTGAGTTCTACATCTTTTAACCCTTGCTCTTACTACATAACTGATCCACATGTTTATTTTTTCCAGTCATACACTGTTTGAGTAATATATTTTAAATCACTTCTAGATTGTATGTGGTCACTGTAATATTATTTGACTTTACACTGTCTTTTCATTGTTGTTAAATTGTTCAACAGTCTCTGTTAATACTTATTATTACCAGAGAAACTTTTCTGTTTCCATTTTAAAGATTGAGAATAAACTCTGGACAGAAATTGAGAAACTTACTAGAAATATAACTAAAAGGAGACTAATTTTTTTTCACTGAGACATTAATTAAAGAACAGAAGGAATTCTAGATAATAATGTAGGAGTAATATTTGACAAAAGCCGTCTACTTACGTCCTGAACTTTCTTGCCTTCCAACCCTTTTAAGTTCCAAAACAGAAAGTAAAAAAATAAATGTCGGATCAAATGTTTAAAATTGAATAGTTCAAGGGAAAAGGTTGAAAAGCAATAATAATCTGTACCTCTATCTGACTCAAAACATCCATTATCTTCATCACTTTCTTCCTTTCCTCCTCTGATACATAGACAGCTGTCATTTATCTCTGATAGAGACTATGAGCACCTCCAGGTTAGTACAACTTTGAATAGTACAGATCTCAACATATACAAATACATGTACATATACATATATGTCAATAGGGATGTTTTACAAGTAGTTCTTTACTAAACTTGGTATTATTGTTTAGACACACATATGTAGTGTGTGCATAAATAAATATATATGTATGTGTATCCATATATATATATATATATATATATATATATTCCATACATGTCCTCCTGTAACTCTTCTACAGGGAGTCTAGCTATTTACTGGGGAATTTATTTTATATTTTTTGACATTGTGAGAGCACCAATATAGCACAAAGTTTATATATTAGCAATGATTCCCTCTTACTACATGACAGGACCATATTCCTTTTCAGGTACACATTTTTGCTAAGATATTTTATATCTTTTAACTTGTGTAGTTCTTCACTGCTAACCATCTGCAGCTTGCTCAGACACACTGTGAATCTCTTCATTACCTTTTGCAGGAAACTTCTTTCAACTTGAATTCTTTGAAGACTGAGGTGTTCTGTTAGTCATAGTCATACAGCATTACCAGAAGAATCAGTGTCCAAAAAAAAACCAAAAAACAAAAAAAAAAAAAACAAGAAACGTGTGGGCCTTTGTTTTAGGGTAAAACTGAGGGTCACAAAAAGCTTACATAATTTTCCAAATGCAATTCAGTTCATTTTTAACTAATGAAAACTGGATGTTAAAATCTTTTAAATAATAAGCCAAGTTTACCATAGGAAATAGGAACTTTGAGTGCACATTTTAATAGAGAACTAACTGGTTATAAAATTTCCCTACTGACATTTTGCAAGAAACTTTGACTACAATTTAGAGAAATAATTTCTTCATAAAAACTATATCACTTGTAGAATGTTTTCGTTTATCTTCTCAACTACATGTAAAAAGTATTTTTTTAATATTTTGAGTTCCAAATTCCCTCCTCATTACTCTCTTCCCTCTTTGAAAAGGCAATTATTTTGATATATATTATACATGTGCAGTCATGTGAATCATATTTGCCTATTAGGCACGTGGCAAAAGACAACAGAGATCCTCCCAAAAATGGCAAGGAAAATAAAGAAAGTTTTAAAAAGTGCCCTTTGGTCTGCATTCAGACTCCATCAGTTCTTTCCCTGGAGGAAGATAACATTTTTCATCACAAGTATTTCAGAATTTTCTTGTATCATATTGCCAAGAATAGCTAAGTCATTCATAGTTTATCATCATATAATACTATTGTTACTATTTGCAATGATCTCTTGACTCTACTCACTTTGTTTTGCATCAGTTCATATAAGTTCTACCAGGCTTTTTTTCTGGAACCATTCTGCTCATCATTTTTTGTATCACAATAATATTCCATCATAATCATATACCACAACTTTTTTAGTCATTCCTCTATTGACAAAATCCCTTCAATTTCCAATTCTTTGTCACCATAAAAAGCTAATATAAATATTTTTTCTACATATAGAACCTTTTGCACTCAAGGTAATAATTAAATAAAACTGTTTATTCCCAAAACATGATGTTTAAATTATTCAATAACACTTTTAAGCTATATTTTAGGTATTTCTCTTTTTCCAACTATTCTACTTTATTCTATGTAGAAGAGTATTGGAGTGAATATGAGGATAAAATTAAATTTTCATGATATGTAGAGACATACCTAATTGAATAACTATGATCTATGGCAACTCAAATAGGGAAATTTAATGCATAAAGTTTATTTCTTAGACT
Organism: Vombatus ursinus; assembly: GCF_900497805.2. NCBI lineage: Eukaryota > Metazoa > Chordata > Mammalia > Diprotodontia > Vombatidae > Vombatus > Vombatus ursinus. The sequence continues at coordinate 6,015,127 of NW_020954569.1, read as the reverse complement.
CTGAAGGTAGATTACAAATTAAGTCCATCATATTCATAGACAGGTAGTGAAGTACAGTAGATAATATGACAAAATTGGATTCAGGAAGAGCTGGGTTCAAATCCAACCTCAGACATTCTTTGAGTATGTGAAAATGGGAAAATTATTGAATCTCCCTCAGCTTTAGTTTTAGCATCTACAAAATTTCATCCATGACATTTGATATCTCTTCTATCTCTAAATTCATGATCATATAAGGAACCTTCAAATATAAGGTGGGAGATTTAGTCACATTATGAATATCTAAACTTTCATATCGTATTCTCTGTTTTCTAAAGATGAATGAAATATAAATGAATGCAATTGGTCATAGAACTGAGAGACAAAGAGGAGTTTAGAGGATGAACAAATGTCTGAAAAAGCAATTGTTAAACATTTACTATGTGCCAAGGACTATGTGAAGCACTGGAGGTACAAAGAAGAAAAAATAAGACATTCTCCAGTTTCATAGAGCTCATTTTATATGGTGGTGAAAATACATAAAGTTCAGCTACAGGACAGATAGAAAGGCCTATGTGACCTAAGGAGACAGTAAAAGGGAGATGGTAGGGCCTCATGATACTTCATCTCTTTGGAAGTAATGACATTGTTTAGTCCCATCACATGCAAGCCCTTTGAGCAATAGAAAAGGAAAGGATTCCCTGGTGATTTGGGGGATTAGTTGAGTCTGAGGGTATAGAGTACTCCTCATGGTAACAGGTATTCCAACCCCTTCATTTTACAGACCTAGAGACATGAAATACATTGCCTAAGGCTAAGAAAATTATAGCCAATATTTGATATTGAGTATTCTGATTCAACATCTAGTGATGTATACATTATACCACGCAGTGGAGTAGGGAAGACATGACTAATAAATCACCAGGCACCTGGCACATTCATTCAAAACCTTTCTCTCAAGCAAACTAATTGAAGTCATGGAATAAAATATATCATAAGATTAAGATAACTTTTGTTGTTTTAATCTTAGTCGTTTTTCAGTCCTGTCTGACATTTCATGACCCCTTTTGGGATTTTCTTGGCAAAAGGAAACTTAAGTAAGTAGGGTTAAGTGATTTGCCCAGGGTGACACTGCTAGTAAGTGTCTAAGGCTAAATTTGAACTCAAGTTTTCCTGATTCCAGGTGTAGAGCTCTATCCACTGTTTCACTTATATGTCTGAGGAGATAAACTGCAAAATATCTGGTTGGCACAGGAATAATTCCCTCCTTCACTCCTGATAAAGAATTACATCAGTATTTTCACCAGGATTTTGAAATGGTTTTAAAAAGAAGTCAGAAAGGGGCTTTTGTAGGAGAGGTCTGGAGTTGTAGAAACCAGCTAATACTTGTATAGAGTGTATACAACAGAATTTGAATGACGTGGTATGAGCAGATCATGTGTTATGTTAGCTGAAAGCTTATAAAAGTGAAATGTTAGAATCTAGATATTATAAGGGAGTGGTACTAGTTATGTTTTCTACAGGATCTCTTCCCTAGATGTGCAGAAAGTATTCACAAGCATGTAGTAGTAATGTGTATGAATGGTGGATACATACACATTACTACTACATACTTGTGAATACTTCCTGCACATCTCAATAGTAATAATGTGTATGAATTGTGGATACATAGCTGTGTGACTCTGGGCAAGTCACTTAACCCCAATTGCCTCACAAAACAAAACAAAACAAAACAAAACAAAACAATACAAACAAACAAAAAAAAAACAAAAATAGAAAATGAATGTTGGATACAAATGTGTTCTACTCCAGTCTTCCATCTTTGCAATAGTATCATAATCTGGGAAGCAAGAGATAGTTGCCTATAGACAAATCCAGTCGAGTATTTACTCTCTGTATCGTATCATCTGATTTCTCTTCCTCTCCCCAGAGGAGGGTGCTCTGGTACACTGGGCAAACTTACAGCAAAAGGAAACATGTCTCTATGTTTCTGAGACTTAATATCAGGAATACTTGACAGCAATAGAGAGTATAAATTGAGAATATATTCACATTCACGGGAGAGGGAAAACAATGGGTTCAGTTAGTTATATAAAATTGGAGTTCATTAGAGTATATTCAAGGGGGAATATCTAGTAGGTGATAGTAGAAAAAAAGTTATAGGTCAGAAGACAAGTTAAGACTGAAGAATTATGATTTGGGAAGTCACTCATATAAAGTTAGTAACTGAAACCATAGCACTGGATGAGTAATATAAAATTCTACCTTTCTGAACATTAAACTACAGTTTACCAGGCAAGGAGGCAACTTTGGAGGTGATTCAAAACCTATTATCTTCTCTTTTTTTGAAAGTGAGGCATAGAATTTTGTATGTATTGATACACTCCTATAAATATATTTCTATGATTTAATAATGTCATATATATCATATTGCATATATTATAATTATAGTTACACAAATTAATGTATGTGCATGCAAGTATGTACATATAAATACATGCATATATACATATATATTTATGCATGCATATATATACTATGTGGGTATACATATGTACAGTTTTGATGAATATGTTGTTATAAATCAATGTACCATTATAAGATACATGTAAATTGCTAAAGTAAATGCCATCCAAGGAGAAATAAAATTCCAAGTACGATGTTTGAAGATGATGTAATGATTAAGAGGAAGAACAAGAATTAAACAGTGTAGTTGATCACTAATTGATAAATGGTCAAAAGATATGAACAGGCAGTTTTCAGATGAAGAAATTAAATCTATGTATAGTCATATGATAAAATGCTCTAAAGCACTATTGATTGAAGAAATGCAAATTAAAACAACTCTGAGGCACCACTTCACATTATCAGATTGTTTAATATGACAGAAAAGGAAAATGATAAATTTTGGAGAAGATGTGGGAAACCTGGGACATTAATGAATTGTTGATGGAGTTGTGAACTGATCCAACCATTCTGGAGAGTAATTTGGAACTATGCCCAAAGGGCTATAAAACTGTGCATACCCTTTAATCCAGTAATACTACTAACCCTGTATCCCAAAGAGATCATTCAAAAGGGAAAAGGACCTACATAATTACAGCAGCTCCTTTTGTGGTGGCAAAGAAATGGAAATTGAGGGAATGCCCATTAAATGGGGAAATGAATGAAAGAGTTGTGGTATATGAATGTAATGGAATGTATTGTGCTATAAGAAATAATGAGCAGGCAGATTTCAGAAAAATCTGAAAAGATTTACATGAACTGATGCTGAGTGAAGTGAGAAGAACCAGAGAACATTGTACACAACAACAGCAACATTGTGTGTTGATTAACTTAGCTCTTCTCAGCAATACAATACAAGACAATTCCAAAAGACTCATGATGGAAAATGTTATCCACATTCACAGGAAGCACTATGGAGTCTGAATACAGATCAAACCATACTATTTCACTTTTTTTTGCTTTTATTTTTGTTTTTAATTTTTTCCCTTTTGTTCTGGTTCTTCTTTGACCACATGACTAATGTGGAAATATGTTTAACATGATTGTACATGTATAATCTTTACCAGATTGCTTGCCATCTTGGGGAGGAGGGACAGGAAAGAGGGAAGGAGGGAAAAAATTTGGAGCTCAAAATCTTATAAAAATGAATGTTGAAAACTATCTTTACATGTAATTTGAAAAAAATAAAACTATTTTGAAAGAAAAAGATATATATGCTGAATTAAATTGAATCTTTTAAAAAGAAAAGTGTGGTTGAAAAGTGTCTATCTCCAATGTGATAGTAAAGTAAAGTAAAAGACAGTAAAGAAAAATAAAGGCAGACTATTAGTATTTTTTTCTCATACAATGAGGTATGTAAAAGTGAGAAAGAAATGTACTTGCAAGTGTAATAATGGAGTTCAATCATTTCAGTGATATAAGATATGAATGGATGAAAGACCAGTGGATATAATTTTGATAACATTACACTGGCAAACAGGAGTGATCTTTATAATCCTTCCTCCTTGAGACCCATTAAGAAAAAAATGTTGTTTGTTTGTTTTTTCTCTTATGACCACATATTAAGATTTGTGTTTCTTTCTTTGCTTTTTTAAAAGTTTCACATTAGCAAGAGAGTACTAGCTCCGTCTACCAGATTAAACAAGAAAGGAATATTGTATTTAGGGGTTAGTGGGAATGAGAAATTTTGAACTTAAGTGATTTTTATGAAGGATCCTTGAAAATAGAAAAAATGCAAATTAAGAGTTTTCTTACTTTGGTAACATATTTTAATGCATAAAAAGTGAAATATTGGGCTGGACTACAAATGATCACATGAAGTTTCTCCTATTTATCCATTTTGAAAAAAGAAAGTCCTTTGGGGGGAAGAATAAGCACTTTTCTTGAATAAAAAAAACTGGAGTTATTTATCTTTACATATGATTTTTTCCCACTGAATAGTGATCAGATAGTTCTATTTCTCTGAAGCATACACACTAGTATGACTTCTGATAACCACCTTGTGTTAGCAAATAGAATCCAAACACACAAAAACTTGTTAACCCACCATTGAGAACATTTTGTAAGGAATCTGAGAGGTCACAACCTACTGTTTTACTAGTGTAAATTTGACTTTGACCATTTTGTTAAAAAAAAAGAACCAAAAGAGAGGGTGAAATCTCTTTGTCCCTACTAGACCCCAGTTTGTTAACTTTTGAATTTGAAAATGGGATCCACCATGAACAAAGGGATTTCACATTGTTTTATTTTGTTTTTTGGTCTTCCACTACTTCACTCTCAAACTTCCTCACTCAACACTTCTTTGACTTCCATAGTAGATTTTGGTTAATTTCTTTAAATACAAACAGTTTGCATTTATATAGTACCTTATAGTTGTAAAGTATATAGCAAACCTATTTTTTAACTGACAGCAACAACTTAAGGTTGATATCTTATTACTATTCCCATATTCCTGTATGAGGAAATCTGAAAAAAGCTAAATAGTATGTTCAATAGTAATGTCATACAACAAGCAAATAGCAGAATTGAGACTTGACCCCCCTTCCTTTCTACCTTAAGTTCAGTACTCTTCCCATTATACTGTGCAGTTTCTGAATTACTGTAGCATGATATCTGTATCTGTTCGTACACAGACAATGTATATAGGCCTTGGATTGGAAAATCCAAACTCCATTTTCATTAAAAATAAAACAGAAAATACAATTTTGGATGGAATAAAAAGAATTTGGGCTAAGGAGATGCTTGTTTTAAGTATATTATACAATGAATTCTGTTTGGTCACAATTAGTGGAGAGCCCTTGTTTAGAATACAGCAGCATCTTGAAACAAATACCTATCTGTATAAAATATCAGACATCACCTAGGCCAAACCTCACCTTCTTGCAAATGAGGAAAATATGACTTAAGAAACAAAAGAGTCATACCCAATAAACATTCTAAAGTTCTGAAGCAATCAGCAACTGTGTAACTCAGATGAGAGGAGGAGAGCAGGGTCTACATTCCAGGATCTAGCCCAGCCTATAGAAGAATATTTAGAGCAGACATCACAGACCAAAGAGGGACTAAAATTTTACCACTCTGAACCAAAAGAGTTTTCTAGTTGGCTGATAAGCATTAAATTCAGAGCATTAGTCTAGTGGTTCTCAGAAACAAACCCCTATCTAGACCTTCAGAACTCAGACCATGGTGGGCAGCAATGAGACTTTGCCCTAAATCAGAGTACTTTGAAGCACTGAAAGCTTGCAGGTCCCCAAACTGTCACTGAGATCCTGGAATAAGAAAACACTAAATACTCCGAGTAGGAAAGCTAGTTGGGGCAGTCGGTAAAGTGCTAGAGCTGGAGTCAGGAAGATTCGTCTTCCTGAGTTTAAACCTGGCCTCAGACACTTACTAGTTGTGTGGACAAATCACTTAAGCCTGTTTATCTCAGTTTCCTCATCTATAAAATGAGCTGGAGAAGGATATGGCAGACCATTCCAGTATCTTTGCCAAGAAAATTACAAATTGGGTCACTAAAAGATGAACATAACTAAACAATAATTACAACAAATACCCCAAGAAAGCAGCAACATGACCTTTCCTCTAGAATTGCTGCAGAGCTCAACCTTAACATCAAAGTTCAAATTCAGGAAACAAGCTAGAAATGAGCAAATAAACACACAAACAAACAAACAAAAAAAGAATAACACCATAAAGAGTTATCACGGTAACAGGAAAGCTCAATACAGAAAACCAGAAAAGATAATTACTACAAAATATCTATAAATGAAGCATAAGAGGAAAACATAGCCTGGGAAAGAAATCCTGGAAGATATTAAGAGAGTATATATGGGTGTGAGTGTGTGTTTGTATGTATGTATAAATGTATATATGTCTATTTATATGTAAATGTGTATGTACACATACTTAAATGAAACAGAGTGTTTGGTGGCAGGGAGGGAGGAAATTGACAGCTTGACATAGAGATACAAAACAATGCACAAGCAACAAACTACCAGCAAATTAGAATGGACTATATGGAAACCAATGACTCCGCAAGGCAACAAGAAATATCAAAACAGTCAAAAGACTTAAAATTCAGAATACAAGATAAAGTATCACATAGCAAAAACAACTATCCTGGAAAACAGGTCACAGAGTGAACACATAAGAATCATTGAACTATATGAATACCATGACCAAAAAAAAAAAAAATCTAGACATCCTTTTTTCAAGAAATCTTTAAAAAAAAGCAAAAAACTTTTCCACATCTCTTAGAACCAGGGCAATATGAAAATAGAAATAACTCACTCACCACCTCCTAGAAGAAATCTCCAAAATGAAAACTCACAGGAACACCATAGCCAACATTCAACATTTCCAAGTAAAAGAAAACATGTAGCAAGTAGCCAGAATTCAAGTATTAAGGAACTAACATCAGAATTACACATGCTTTAGCAGCCCATGATATCAAGAAGAGGAGAACTTGGAATACAACATTCCAGAAGACCAAGGTTTATATCTAAGAATAGCTTATCAAAAAAATTGAGTATAATTCTACAGAATGTTTAATTAAAACTGAACATCTAGCCATTCCTGGTGAAAAGACGATAGCTGCAGATAAATTTTTCAATGTCAAACACAGGAGTAATGAAGAGAAATATTAAAAAAAGGTAAACATGAATAAAATATTAAATAAGAATAAACTACTAAATTCAAATGTGGAGAGAAGGTACATGTGTCTCCTCTAAAACTTGTTATTATCAAGGGTCATAGAGGGATTCTAATTAGAAAAGATCTGGAAGTGGTTCTGTTATATGTTGACAATCTTAAGGGAAGAATTAAAAAGGGGGGAAGAAATGCAGTGGGGGAGGGGAAGGAAAGGAAGGTTGTGGGAAATCATCTAACATAATACAGATGAGCAAGTAGACAATTGTATAAAAAAAGAGAGAATGAGGAAGAGTGGCTGACATTTGAACCTCACACTCATTATAAGTTATCTAAGAGAGAAAGAAAAAGAAAGAAAGAAAAAAAGAAAGAAAAAAGGAAGGAAGGAAGGAAGGAAAGAAAGAAAGAAAGAAAAAAGAAAGAAAGAAAGAAAGAAAGAAAGAAAGAAAGAAAGAAAGAAAGAAGGAAAGAAAGAAAGAAAACACATTTAGAGTTGGTTATAGATATAAATTTAACTGAATAGGGAAATAGGAGGGAAAGGGGTGAAAGGGGGAGAGGAAGTTGGGTAGAGGATATATTAAGGGAGGGATTCATTCTAATCAATCAAACTAAGGCTATGGTAAAATATTTATAGCATTTTTTGAGGTGGCAAAGAATGAGGATCTGAGGTAATACCCATAAATTTGGAAATAGATGAAGTTATGTCATACAAATGTGATGGAATACTATTGCATTTTTTTCTCTTTTTGCTTTTATTCTTCATGTCAGCTATCATTCAATCAATCATCAAGCATTTTTTTAAAGTGCTTAATTATGCACCAGGAACTGTGCTAATCACTGGGGATACAAGTGCCAAGAATGAAACAGAAGGAAAGAACCCTATAATATAGGGCAGGGGGACAAGTACATATCTTCAATATAAATATAAAGTGAACAAATACAAATTTATACATCATTTGAGAGTGAGGGAATTTACAGTTGGGGGCAGGGAGCAATTAAGAAAGGCAGAAATTGCTGCTTTAGCTGTTTCTGAAGCTGCTATAGCCACATTAATTGAAAACCCAGAAAAAAAAGTTATTACCACCAAAACTCTTGGCACATAAAATGGTTCATGATCAGAAATTAATAGAATTTTATTTGTGGAGTTAACATTTAAAAAATCCATTAACAGTGGCTGAGCCAAGATGGCAGAGTAAAAGCAGTGACTTGCTTGAGCTTTCCCCAAAATTCCTCCAAATATCTGTAAAAAATGGCTTTAAACAAATTCTAGAGCAGCAGAACCCACAAAAAGACAGACTAAAACAAATTTCCAGTCCAAGACATCCTGGATAGTTGATTAGAAAGTTTTATAGTGCTGGGATGGTAGAGAAACACATTTCAGTGTGGACACTCAGACAAAGACCAGGCCTCAGAGAACCTGGAGCAGACCTTAGAGGACTGAATCATGGGCAGCTGTAGCAGTTTCCAGACTTCTCAATCCACAAACCAAAGACAACTTAGAAGGTCAGTAGGACAAGTCTGTGACCACTGTGAGAGAGAAGCTTAGTTCCAGCCCCAGTTCCAGGTGCAGGCCCGGGGTTTCTGCTGCTCCTGGAATTCTCAGCACAAACACTGAGGGGAAATTGAGTGGTTGATCAGAGTAGGATTGCAAGGATCTCTTTGCTGGTGCTGAGGCACGATTCTCTTGCTTTGCCTGTGCTTGGATCTGGGTCACAGTTCTGGGTGATGATCCTGGGGCAAGGAGGAGTGCTGGCATGGTGGAGCTTGTAGTGGCTGTGGAGAGAGAATCCTCCTCACCATTCCAAGGCAGAAAAGAGTGCATGTGGTCACTCATAGACCAGAGCACAGGCCAGGAAAGGAGTAAACATCTCGCCCTTATTGGACCACCTTGTAAGAACTGAAGACTTACAGGTCCCTAGAAATATCTCTTGAAACAGCTGCACAAAACCCCTGAAGCTTGGGACGGTACATTATCCACATTGCAAGTAGACCCCTACTTTGACAAAGAGTTTATGACTCAAGAAATTGGCTGAGATCATGAGCAAACTGCAAAAAAAAAGTCAGACCATAGAATCTTTCTTTAGCAGCAAAGATCAAAACATACAACCAGAAGAAAACAACAAAGTCAAAGCTCCTACATCCAAAGCCTCCAAGAAAAATATGAGTTGGTCCCAGGCCATGGAAGAGCTCAAAATGGATTTTGAGAAGCAAGTAAGAGAAGTAGAGGAAAAGCTGGGAAGAGAAATGAGAGTGATGCAAGAAAATCATGAAAAACTAGTCAACAGCTTGCTAAAGGACACTCAGAAAAAATGCTGAAGGAAATAACACCTTAAAAAATAGCATAACCCAAAAGTCAACGAGGAGAAGAATGCCTTCAAAAGCAGAATTGGCCAGTTGGAAAAGGAAGTCCAAAAGCTCACTGAAGAAAAGACTTTCTTAAAAATTAGAATGGAGCAATTGAAAGCTAGTGACTTTATGAGAGATAAAGACACTGTAAAACAAATCCAAAAGAATGAAAAAAATAGAAGTCAATGTGAAATATCTCATTGGAAGAACAACTGACTTGGAAAATAGAACCAGGAGAGAGAATTTTAAAATTATTGGACTACCTGAAAGTCATGATCAAAAACAGAGCCTAGACATCCTCTTTCAAGAAAGTCTTAAGGAAAACTACCCTGATATTCTAGAACCAGAGGGTAAAATAGAAATTGAAGGAATCCACCAATCACCTCCTGAAAGAGATCCCTAAAGGAAAACTGTTAGGAATATTGTAGCTAAATTCTAGAATTCCAAGGTCAAGGAGAAAATATTGCAAGCAGCCAGAAAGAAGCAATTTAAGTATTGTGGAAACACAATCAGAATAACACAAGATTTAGCAGCTTCTATATTAAGGAATCATAGGGCATGGGATATAATATTCCAGAGGGCAAAGGAGATAAGATTACAGTCAAGAATTACCTACCCAGCAAAACTCAATATAATCCTTCAGGGGAAAATGGTCATGCAGTGAAATAGAGGACTTTCAAGCATCTTGATGAAAAGATCAGAACTGAATAGAAAATTTGACTTTCAAATACAAGACTCAAGAGAAGCATGAAGAGGTAAACAGGAAGAAGAAATCATAAGGGACTTATTAAGGTGGAACTGTTTATATTCCTACATGGAAAGATGATATTTGTAACTCATGAGACCTTTGTCAATATTAGGGTAGTTGGAGGGGAAAAATTATATGTAGAGATAGATTGATAAATAGAGGGCATAGGGTGAGTTGAAGATGAATGGGATGATATTTGGAAAATAAAATTAAGGGATGAGAGAGGATTATACTGGAAGCAGGAGAAAGGGAAAGGTAGAATGGGGTAAATTATCTCACATAAAACAGACAAGAAAAGGCTTTTACAGTAGAGGGGAAGTGAGGAAGGTGAGAGGGAATGAGTGAATCTTATTCTCATCAGATTTGGCTGAAGGAGGGAATAACATGCACATTCAATTGGGTATGGAAAGTGATATTACCCTATAGGAACATAGTGAAGAGGGGGATAAGAGATAGAGGGGAGGACAGATTGGGGTAGGGGATAATCAGAAGCAACACTTCTGATAAGGGACATGGTCAAAAGAGAGAACAGAATAAATGAGGGGCAGGATAGGATGAAGGGAAATATAGTTAGTTTTCCACAGCATGACTACTGTGGAAGGGTTTTACATGACAATACAAGTATAACCTGTATTGAGTTGCTTACCTTCTCAATGAGGGTGGGTGGATAGGGAGGAAGGGAGAAAATTTGGAACTCAAAATTTTAAAAACAAATGTTAAAAAATTTTTTTCACATGTGACTGGGAAATAAGATATAGGCAATGGGGTATAGAAACCTATCCTATCCTACAGGAAAATAGAAGAGGAAGAGGATAAGAGAAAGGGGGGAGGAGATAAAAGGGAGGGCAAATTAGGGGAAAGAGTATTCAGAACACACATTGTCTTGGAGTGGGGGGAGAGCTGAGATGGGGAGAAAATTTGGAACTCAAAATCTTGTGGATGTGAATGTTGAAAACTAAAAATAAATAAATTAATGAATTAAAAAATATTAACATCTGTTTTGCTGTCACACTTTAAGGTCTATAGGACCTTTCTTTCTGACTTTTAGCTAAAAGCTTCATTTGCATATGAGCTCCTTTAAAGCAAAGATAATCTTCCTTTTCTATTTCTCTCCCCAGAATTTAGCACAGTGTTATGCATATAATAATTGTTTTATCCATTCATTTGTTCTTTTTGAATTTTTATTTATTTAATTTTTTAAGTTATTGAATAAAACAAGCATTTTCATAACAGTATAATAAAAATATTGTGCATGAAACTGCAAATCTACTATGTACAATTTGCTATTCCTTTTAAATGTATGATAAAGTTACCATGCAAATTTCCTTTTTTCTTTCTTTTTTTCTTCCCTCCTCCCCATTCTAGAGATGGCTACCATTACACACATACACACACACACACACACACACACACACACATACCTACAATATTGCTGTTACTGTGTACATTTTGTGCAAGTCTATTCATCTTTTTCTAAGACATTGAGCTGGTCATTTCTTATAGCACAGTAGTGTTTCATCACAATCATATACCACAACCTGTTCAGCCATTCCCAAATTGATAGGCATCCCCACAATTTGAAGTTCTTTGCCACCACAAAAAGAACTGCTATAAATATTCTAGAATATAAAGGTTCTTTTCTTTTTTTCCTAATCATCTTTGGAAATAGGTCTCATAGTGGTATTGCTAGGTCAAAGGATATAGACAATTTAATAACTGTTTGGGTATAATTCCTGATTGCTCTCCAAAATGATTGGATCAGTTCACAATTCCACCAACAATGAATTAGTGTCTCAATTTTTCAACATCCCCCTCAACATTTGTTTCTATCCCCTTCAATCATTTTAGCCAATCTGATAGATGTAAAATTATATAATAATTTTTAAAAATTAGATATTATGGGGTTTGGTGTGCATAGATTTAGTATTGATATTGCTTTATCTATCATTTATCAAAATGTAGTTACCCTATTTATCTTTTTAAATTAAATATGTTTCACCATAACTTTGTCTGAGATCATAATTGCTACCTCCACCTATTTTAGCATCAGCTGAAGCATAATAAATTCTACATCAATCTCCATTTTACCTCTGTATATATCTCTCATCTCTACGAGTCCAAAAGACTTCTACATTCCTCCAGATGTACATATTGTTTCCTCTTCAACTCAGATGAGAATAAGCAACTATTCTAAGGGAGTGTCAAGTCAAAGTTTCGTGACTTTTCTTCATGATATGAAAATTGGAAAAGGAAATGATATGAAAAATTATAAAATGTTTTGATTTATTGAGACCTGTAATTTCAGTGGTAGAGGAAAGTATTACATTGAAACAAATATGTTACTTTCTTGTAATATGTGATCTTATAACATTACCAGTGACACTAAGAGATTAAGGACATATCCAAAGTTAATCTTTGTCAGAGATGTGTTTTAAACTCACATTTTCCTGATGCCAAAGTCAAGTCTCTTTCCACTGTGCCATGCTTCCTCAATTCCATGTTAAAATTTTGAAATCATAATTTCTGTGATTGCTAAATTTGTGACTTTCACAAGTTTAAATGAAATTGAAGCCAAATAACATTTTGCTCAAAAAATAGCAAAATTTTGCTGATAGGAAAAAATGATTTCTCTTATGATAAGTCAAGTTTGATTTACCTTTCTTAAAATAGAACTAATTTTTTTATAGTGAGAATAGAGATTTTTTTTTCTTAGTAAAAGTGCTAAGTACTTATATATATAAGGGAAATAGACAACTGTTTCTGTGTTCAAAAAAAAGTAGTGTCCCCTTTCTGAAAACATGAATTATCTACACTGAAATTAATGCTTAAAAATTAGAAAGATTTCAACTGAAGACTAAAACACGCCACGTTAACAAGAAATTGGAATAGTAGGGCAAATACAGATGGTGAATTAAAACTACCTCAATTCTTCTTCCTTTCATGAAAATCAATGATTTGTCTCTATCTTACCTTTGCCATTATTCATAGTTGAATGGACATTTTTCTATTAAACAGTGTCTCCCTGTGCAACTTTGGTGTTTTGCCAAGTTCATTCACTCAGCTCTCCAAGAGAATTCATCTCCCACAGTGGTAATTGTAAAGAAATATAGAGGAATAAAATAATGTTGTTCTTATTTTCTTATGGTCCAGATAAACATGTTCCAAGATTACAATAAACTAATTCAGTCAAAATTTAACTTTCTCAACACTCTTGAATGCCACTGGACCTTGGTTGATAATTGCATAGAAATATAGTAAAGATTGAATATACGGATTTAGCACAAGCTGAAGTTGAACTCCTATAAGTAGTCATTCTAATATTTTAAGTACTCTCTAAGTCCCTAATATGTGCAGAACTCTGTGCTATGTGCCTGGATCAGCTGAGGATCTTGCCACATATGTTACTAAAAATGTAGTCCACTGACCAAAAGCTCCCTCTTTTCTGTTCCTCCTTGTCTCTCCTATCAATAGATTCCTTCTGCTACTTTCTTTTCCTTCACCCCTGTTTCATACAATGAGTTGGCCCTTCTCCCTCCCAAGGCCAACCCCTCTACATGAACAAGTGATTCCATTTCATTCACTCTTCTCTAACCAATTGCATACTTTTTAATCCCCACCCTTTCACTTATCTTCAATAACAATGTAAATACCACATTTGCACTTTAACACTACATTCCTCAATGTACTATATTAGAAGCAGAAATGGAATTCCAGATGATGGATACAAGAAAAGTAGCTAGATAAAGCATATATACACGGAAGAAATATATAGCAAGAGCAATGAAATTTTGAGAGAATTGCGGGTTCAATTTTCAAGATATCTGAAAGAGAAGACACTAAAGGATTAGAGGGAAAAAATGACGAATGTTCTTTTAACTAAAAATGGAGGTAAAAATGAGGGGACACCATTATTTGCTCACCAATACGATTAACATCTTATTGCTATGATTCTTTTTGAGGGGGGGAGAAATTAGTCACCATATGATTTCCCAGCCCAGTGAAGATGTCCTCTCCCTCTCACCACCTCTTGCTTTTCACCTTTTTTTTTAAGGTATTCCCCCATTAAATTACAAGTTCCTTCAGTACAGAGAATGATGGTGTTTTTTAACCTTCCTTTATGTCCCCAGCACTTAGCACCATACCTGGTACATAGTAGGTACTTAATTAATGTTTGTTAACTACATAAATCAAGGATATCTAGGATAAAATATGAAAAAGGAACATGCAGACTTTATGATTTTCTACAACAAATTGGCAATCACTCAATTGACTAAGAAGCTAAAGAAAATACAAAATCTTATTTCACTGATCTTGTTGATTATGTGTAGTTTTGATTACACATGCATGCATACACACAAATTGACTCAGCAAACACATCTTTAAAATATCTTCCATGAATAAGAGTCTATGAGATTTCCTGATAGATGAAATGACAGAATTTTTTTAATGAACCTTTGATTACCACTGTCAAACAAGGGACATATCAGGGAGACACCATTGCCAAAGGTGTTCCCATTATCATGGAGGAAGTTCTGCACAAAAATCAAACAAAAGAGAAATTTTCAGTAAATTATATGGTCATTCAGATCCTCTAATCCTACATGTGACACTGTGTTGCTTTCATGATATACTAGAATGTTATGGAACCTCTTCAATGGTCCTTTGTGGCCACTCTACTGGGTTATCCCGGCAATCCACATAGGGAAATATAAGTACTGAATGATTACTTTTATCTTGATTATGGCATGCTGTTGGATGGACAGCCCTTTGAATTATTCAGTCAGCCCTTGTACAGGCATAGAAGATGGATAACAAACTGAACCCACAATTGAACAGAAGAAAGACAATAAGACTAGCTTGAATCCTGGAAATTGTGGAACACTTTTAATCATTCAAAGCTACTCTTTGACCCAAGAATCCATCTTTTTAATGGCAATATTTTCCCTTAAGTTATATATTGCTGTGAAATATAGGTTACTACAATTTACCTCCGAAGAAAGTACAATTGTTGGTGACCTAAGTGGGGAGATACAAGATTGACATAAGTAAACTATAACATATAACAGCAATATCTTCCACTCAAAAAAATTGATATAAAAGATTCACAAGAAATGCATGATCATTAAAGAAACTTGGCTGCCATTTAGCTAGAATGAGTAGTGATTTATGCACAGGCCAAGTATTGCACAGCCCATGTACCCTTGAACTGTTTTCAAAAAACAAGTCTAGAAGGATTTCTTCAGGGCGTTGAATAGATCACCCATGGAAGATGCATGGGAGAAAATGAACAAGAATTGCACAGTAAAGTGGGAATAGGTTGTAATCCACAAGGTTAGAGGCAAAAGCCAATTGAAGAGATCAGTGATCCACTGGTGCAAGTGTTCTTAATATGGGGCTAACAGAACCTTAAAGAATCTGTGGATAAATTTCTGGAAGTCCATGAACTTATATGAGAAAAAAATCTTAATATTCACTCTAATGGGAATTTATCATTTTCTTCAATCATCTATAAATCTCTTGAGAAGAGGTCCAAGGTTGGATAGACAGCCAAAGAGTTCCATGACACACATACAAAAAGGTTAAAAAAAAAACCCTGCACTGAAATATTGAAAAGTGTGTAACCCACACTCAGACCTGTCACCCCCGCCTTGATTGTGCATCTACTCCATATTGACTTAAAAGAATGACAACAGTCTGAAAGCACATTTACCCAAAGAACTACAGAAAATACAGCCTCACTTAGGTTAGAGCTATAAATAACTGTACCTAAAATAGTTTTACTATGTCCACTTATGTGGTTAAAAAAAGAATAAATTTGATGAACAATTTAAGTGCTTTATCAATCTCTGAAACAGTAAGTAATATCATTATTTGGGTGATAATGAAAAGTACTTACATTTTTACAAGCTCTAACATTTACACAATATTTCCCAACAATCAGCCTACCAGGTAATTCAAGGCAAGGAAACTGAGGTTTAGAGGAGTTAAGTGACTAGATAATGTTCATAAAACCAATACATTTCAGGAACAGAATTTGAAACCAGGTGTTCTTACTCCAAATTCAGGTGTCTTTCTATATCACTGTAATTATGTAGCAAGTGACATTTATCTTCAGTAAAGCATCCTTTAGAGAGAACACTAAAGACTTTTCTCTATACCAGATCATGAAATGTGTTT
Source organism: Vombatus ursinus (assembly GCF_900497805.2). NCBI lineage: Eukaryota > Metazoa > Chordata > Mammalia > Diprotodontia > Vombatidae > Vombatus > Vombatus ursinus. The sequence goes on along the minus strand of NW_020954569.1, from coordinate 5,998,725 downwards.
TGTTATACTTCACATAGCCATATCAATAGAAGAAAATATCCCCAAGGACAGATCTTCATACAGAATATAACCCTTCTGCCAAAAATGGAATGAAAGACTTAGAATATTTTGGGGGGAGCAGGGGAAGAAGAGGTCACAATCCTCTGGCCTCCAAAAGATTCTCTTAATTTGAAAGCCACTGGAAATGATCCCGTATTTGTGCCATAGACATCTTAAACTCAATAAGTCAATAATAAACTCATTGTATTTCCTATGAACCTTCCCCTTTTTTCTAATTCCCCTATTACTGTTAAATATGCCACAATTCTCTCTGCCACCCAGGCTTGCAACCTAAGTAACATTCTTGACTCTGTACTCTCCTTCTCATAGCCAATCAGTTGTCTAATCTTGTCATCTCCACTTTTGTAACATTTCAGATTTTCTTTCTTCTGACGCTATCTGACCCCACCCCCCCATGATTTCACACATGGACTAATTCAATAGCATACTGGTTGGCATCCCTAACTCAAGTCTCTCTCTACTCCAAACGTTGCTCCACTCTGTTCTTAAATTAATCTTCCTAAAACACAGTCCTTACAATATCATCCCCCTATTCAATAAACTAAATGGTTGTCTTTTGCCTCTAGGATACAATATAGTATGTTCTGTTTGGCTTTCAAAGTCTTTTGTAACCTGGTCCCTTCCTACATTTCCATGTTCTTCAAGCTCACTCCCACCAACATATTCAGTGATCCAGTGACTCAAGCTATCCCAAACTATTCTCCATGAACAACATTTCATCCCTTAACTCCCAAGAGTTTTAACTAGTTGTCCCTGATGCCTAGCATGTTCTTCTCCCTCTTCTCTTCCTCTTAGCTTATCTGGCTTCTTTCAAGTCTCAGCTAACATCTCACTTTCTTCGAGGAGCCTTAACCATTGTTCTGTAATCTTAGCACCTTTTCCCTGAGATTGCTCTCAGTTCATCCTGTATATGTCTTCTTTATATGTAGTTGTTTCCATGTTGTTTGCCTCATTAAACTAGGGGCATCTTGAGAGCACAGACTTTTTTCTTTTCTTTTCCTTGTATCCCCAGTGCTTGGCATAGTACCTGGCACACAGTAGGTACTTAATGTTAGTTGATTGATTGACATTGTCCATACTATATCAATGGAAGTTTTGATGCTGCTGCTGCTGTTTGCCCTTCATTCTCAAAAAGGACCATGAAATGAGGGAAGTGATGCCATATCAAAGGAAGTTCTATTAAAAGGGAAAAATAAATTAAAGAATAAAATACTATTCTTGGGGCTGGTAAAAAAACAAAACAAAACAATTTAATTATTCCTAAACTCATCCTCCCCAAGCCCTTATATAAGATTATTTAAACAACATTAGATGGATACTTTATTATGGCTCAATCCCAGGTAAGGGTAATAAGTCAGGAATGCATATTGTTAGGGTATACCATGTTATCAATTCACTTTAAGGGTTGATGGAAGTGAAGAAAGGATGTATAGAGAAAGGGGAGAAATCTACACATGCGTAATCATGGTGCATTTTAATTCCTTGTTATCTCAGTACATCTATAGATCCATGATCTCACTGGTATTGATATTTCTTATGCTAATAAAATTCATGACCACATACCCTCTCATCTTGTGTGATCCTTGTGTTTTTCTTTCTAGAAATCTTCCAGTGAGGAACCACCTACCATTCTGGAGGCTGTCCTCTGGTCATTTCAATATTGTATTGACTAAAGACAGTATTCAAGTTGTTTACATCATAGACTCATAGAATCACGGTGTAGAAATGAAATTTAGAGATCATCTAATACTAATTGGTTCATTCTAAAAATGAGTAAACTGTGGTGCAGCAAACAGAAGTGTTTTGTTTTTTTTTTCATCATCACACAGGTAATAAGTGGCAGTAAGGATTCAAACTCAAGTCTTCTGATTCCATATTCACCGTCCACTATGCAATGTCATTGTTGTTGTTGTTTTCCTACACTTCCTACATGATCTACCCATGTCCTTTTTCTTGGCATACTTGTTCTTAATGATATCTTTTTACCCCTCTTCATGTTAGTAATTCATCACTAATAATATATTGAAACCTGTCCAACTTCTTATTACATTGCTATATTCATAAAGGACTGAAAATGTGTTATTTTCAATATTGCCCCATAATAGATGTGTGTGTATATGTGTGTACATTTCTGTTTTTTAGTTTTAAAAATATTCATCTTCTTTTATATACCTTTGTGTATTAACTACAACGAATGGAGTCTTAGAACACAGTGGAAATTGTCTACATTTTACAAGGAAAGCTGATCCTCACCAGTGTAGATCTGGGCACAGAGAAGACCCCTTAGACTCATTTATTCAACATATTGCATCACTTAGAGCAAAGGCTAGTCCTTAGTTTACTAGATGCCCTGTATTTTTCTCATATTGCACATTATAATTTTATAAGGTTTTCCCACATAGCATTTTGTCTGATTCCACCATATGTTTAGTAGTAATAGTCAGGGACTAATTTTGTAAGCTTAACAAGTGACCAAATTGTGTACTTTCATTATGAATTAGTATTTACAGTTCCTAAGTGTTATCAGCACTATAATCTGGGGCAATGAGTTTTGCACCAAATTATCTCAAATTATCAAGGTAACAATTTTATGATAATCTACTTCTTAAATTAGACTTATAAAGAGCATGTGTTAATAACACAGCAAAAGGACATAATCATTACAGAAAAGTCAGAATCTATGGCCATTAGATATTTGAATTGAGGTAGCATTTCAGCAATCATAAAAGGTAGACCATGTTAATAGGTGGCATTTCAAAGAATATCCATTAAAATTACTAGTATTTCCCTCTATATATTGAAATAATAAATACTAGAATTATTTGAGGGGGAACAAGTCTCCCTTAAGGTAGAAGGAAACACCTGTGTGCACAAGTTTGTGTTTCTATATTTCTTATTGTTTTTCATCATCACTTCCCTTTGACATTTCTTTCCTTCCTCTGAACCCTAAAATATAAATTCTAAAGCTCTTTTGGCTTTTCTACCCCCTTCTTTTCAGGTTCATGAAAAATCACAATCTTGCCAATGTCTCACCTTCCATCTTTCCTTCAGCTGAATACCTATTATCCTGATCTCCCTGGATATGCACTGATTGTTTACAACACCTGCTTATATGAATTCATTCAAGTAGGAAGCCCTCTAACCAGATAAACTAGATTCCAGGGTGTCTCTTTATATGTTCTCTGGGCAAAACTTAAAAAAAAACCAAATCTCCAGAATTTCTTTTGAGTCTAAAACTTACCATATCAAAGAAAAAGAGACAAAGTTGTCTCTCTCCCTGGAGGGTTCCAAAAAAATGACATGGAATTTATGATTCTGCAGTTGTTCCAAATATAGCTCTGGAGCAGTGGCTCTGACTCCAGAAAATATTCTGAGGGAAAATATGTATAACCATGCTGCATGGCTTCCTCACATGTGTTTATATATCTAAGCATCTAGATATAATGGTGACAGACACAACCAAAATAAATTGGTAGATAAAGATTTAATGTCTTCTAAAGTTAGCAATATACAATGAGTAGAAACTAATTCATCTTCCCCATATAATTAATGCCCCTAAGAGCAAAACTAATAAGATGATTTAGTTTCACACTGTAAATATTTAGTATGAAATCTTGTCCCTTCAGTTCCAGCTTTGCATTTATTTTAGATATAGTAAATCAATGTTATCAAGAGCCGCACAGTAGATAGCAAATTACTGAGAAAAGGCATTTGCCAAGTCAGTGCAGAAAGTGCCCTGCAATCTCCTACTTTTTAATAATGTAAATATGGAGACTTTACCAGCAACAAATATATGTGGTACATAATGCTTTAAAGTTTATGAACTGCATCTCTTGGTTTACCTTATATCTTCTGAGCCTCACAATAACCCTTTGAGGTTGGATATTACATATATGAAGAACTCCATTTTACAGATAATGGATTTAAGTCATAAAGAGGTTAGATATTAAATAGCTAGTAAATATCAGACATGGGAGCCAAGTCTTCCTAACCCCAACTCCATCAATTGGCCCACTAGGCCACATTAGTTCCCAAACACATTATTACATAAGTAAGATGTAGGATAGTATGTAGAAACAGCATTAGTCTTGGCAAGTGACAGCCTAGGATCAAGTCTTAGTTCTGATTCTAACCATGTTACCCTTAGCAAACAATATACTCTCTGTGTTTTAGTTTCTTCATCTACAAAATGGGTGAGAATAGCACTTGCATTACCTCCATCACAGAATTGTGGTGAGAAAAGTATTTTGTAAGCTATAAATAACCACATAAATGGGAGTTAATAACACATCCTCAAAACCATCATTAGGAGCAGGCAAGATAGGCAGATAGCTAAACTATAACATTTCACCGAATGCAATGAAAGTCTTTTTTTTTTTAAATTCAACTTTTTACACATGAGAATGTAGTTTTATATGGCCAAGACCCAGGCTCACTGAGATTTTAGATATTAATGTTATACCTTTAATAGATTCACAGAGATATTGAAAAACTTTTTCTTGGCTTAGAATGCTAATTGACACTCTAAGAAAAGTTAACTGACATTCTGAGGAAGACTAGACTGTTAACATAAATTCTGAGGTAAACTCAATTTGTTTGATAGGACTTGGGGTTGCTTTGGGACTACAGGAGCCTTGAGGAAGAAATTTTATCTCATTTTTTAGGGTACTAGAAAAGGCAAGTAAGAGAGATGAAAGTAAGAAACAGGTAAATAGCAAAACAAGAGATGATAAGGTGTGTTGTAGGAGTACAGTAAAAAGGAAGCCAGGTTAAACATCTACAATTGTGAGAGTTGGTAAGAATTCTGGACAATAGCTCCTTGTTTTACCTTGTATGAGCTGACCTTAACCTAGAATCTCATTATATAATTTTTATATATTATATAAATGTTAATTTGTATTTTGTATTATATGATAATGGCATTACATCCCATGGTCATTACTGCTAATATTGTCTCAAAAAATAACTTGGGGGTTTGAGATCGAAAGAATAGAAGCTCACCTATGTGATACCATGTCCCAGATGTTACCTTGAGATTGGAGCTAAATCAATTAGAGAGAATCTTCTGCTTTTTGGTAATGAATGAGAATATTCCAGAGTATATCCACCAGACTGTCTTTGAACCTAAAGAGATAAAAATAAATAATGTAAAGGTAAAGAGCTAGTAGTGTTGAATGGGGAGGGAGTTGTTGTGTTTGTCCCTAAGAGAATCTTAGGCATCCTGTATCACACACAAGCTAATAGACATATTTTAAATACCAGAAAATCTCCTTCATGTTGAAGGCTAGTCTTTGTTTAACTGTATTTTATTGTTCCCCTTTGTCTTCATGCATGCCACAATCACTTCTGATCCACTAATTTTTCTGTTTTTCTTTCAGAAATTACAAAAGCATTACTCTGAAGAATTACAACCTCACCAACAACAGTGATAGTCTTAGAGAATACATAAGGAAACATACCTTTCAAGAAGAAAAAGTGGCAGGGCAGAGCCAAGATAGCGGAGGGAAAGCAGTGACTAGTTGTCTTGAGCTCTCTCCCGAAGCCCTCCAAATACCTAAAAAAAATGGCTCTAAACAAATTCTAAAGCAGCAGAACCTACAAACAGACAGAGCGAAACAAATTTCCAGCCCAAGACAGCCTGGATGGTTGATTGGAAAGGTATATCGCGCCGGACGGGGAGAGGAGCACAGTTCGGTGTGGGTGCGCAGGCCACAGTGACCCTGGAGCAGGCCTCAGAGGACTGAATCGCAGGCAGCTGTGGCAGTTTCCAGACTTCTCAACCCCTGAATGCCAAAGACAACTTAGAAGGTCAGTGGGAAAAGTCTGTGACTGTGGTGAGAGAAGAGCTAGGTCTCAGCCACAAGTCTCCAGCACAGCCGGAGGCCACGGCTGTTTCCTGAACTTCCAGTCCACAGACTGAGGGGGAATCGAGTGGCTGATCAGAGGGGTATTGCAGGAATCTCTTTGCCAGTGCTGAGGCAGGAATCTCTTGTTTGCCCATGGTTGGATCTGGGTCACAGTTCTGAGGGGCGGTCCTGGAGCGAGGAGGAGTGCTGGCATGGTGGAGTTTGTTGTGCCTGTGTAGAGGAAATACCTTGCCTCTTATCATACCACCTTGGAAGAACTGAAAATTTACAGGTCCCTAGAAGTACCTCTGAAAACAGCTATACAAACAGCCAAAGCTTGGGATAGTACACTCTTCACATTGGAAGCAGAATTTTACCTCAACAAAGAGTTAAAACTCAAGGAATTGGCCAGGATCATGATTAAGCAGCATAAAAAGAGTCAGACTATATTATCTTACTCTGGTGACAAAGAAGATCAAAACATACAACCAGAAGAAGACAACAAAGCCAAAGTTCCTACATCCAAAGCCTCCAAGAAAAATATGAATCAGTCCCAGGCCTTGGAAGAGCTCAAAAGGTATTTTGAGAAGCAAGTAAGAGAAGGAGAGGAAAAACTGAGAGTGATGCAAGAGAATCATGAAAAACAAGTCAACAGCTTGCTAAAGGACACCTAAAAAAATACTGAAGAAAATAACACCTTAAAAAATAGCCTAACCCAAATGGCAAAAGAGGTCCAGAAAGCCAATGAGGAGAATAACCTAAAAAGCAAAATTGGACAAATGGAAAAGGAAGTTCAAAAGATTACTGAAGAAAATACTTCCTTAAAAATTAGAATAGAGCAATTGGAAGCCAGTGACTTTATGAGAAATCAAGACACTGTAAAACAAATCCAAAAGAATGAAAAATTAGAAAACAATGTGAAATATCTCATTGGAAAAACAACTGAGCTGGAAAATAGATCCAGGAGAGAGAATTTAAAAATTATTGGACTATCTGAAAGTCATGATCAAAAAAAGAGCCTAGACATCATCTTTCAAGAAATTGTCAAGGAAAACTGTCCTGATATTTTAGAACCAGAGGTCAAAATAGAAATTGAAAGAATCCGCCAATCACCTCCTGAAAGAGATCCCCAAAGAAAAACTCCTAGGAATATTGTAGCCAAATTCCAGAGTTCCCAGGTCAAGGAGAAAATATTACAAGCAGCCAGAAAGAAACAATTCAAGTATTGTGGAAACACAATCAGGTTACCACAAGATTTAGCTGCTTCTAGATTAAGGGACCGGAGGGCTTGGAGTATCATATTCTGGAGGGCAAAGGAGATAGGATTACAACCAAGAATAACCTACTCAGCAAAACTGAGTTTAATGTTTTGGGGGAAAAAATGGACATTCAGTGAAATAAAGGACTTTCAAGAATTCTTGATGAAAAGACCAGAGTTGAATAGAAAATTTGATTTTCAAATACAAGACTCGAGTGGAACATGAAGAGGTAAATGGGAAAAAGAAAATCATAAGAGACTTATTAAAGTTAAACTGTTTACATTCCTGCATGGAAAGATGATATCTGTAACTCATGAGACCTTTGTCAGTATTAGGGTAGCTGGAGGGGAAAAAAATATATGTACGTATATATAGATACAGATAGATAGAGGGCACAGGGTGAGTTGAAAATGAAGGGGTCATATCTGGATAATAAAATTAAGGGGTGAGAGAGGAATATACTAGGAGTAAGAGAAAGGGAGAGGTAGAACAGGGTAAATTATCCCACAAAAAAAAAAACAGAAAAGAAAAGGCTCTTACAGTGGAGGGGAAATGGAGGAAAGTGAGAGAGAATGAGTGAATCTTATTCTCATAGGATTTGACTTAAGGAGGGAATAATATACACACTCAATTGGGTGTGGAAAATACAGGAAAATGGCAGGGAAGGGGACAAGAGAGTAGGGGAATGATAGGAGGGCGATTGGGTAAGGGAGTAATCAGAAGCAAATACTTCTGAGGAGGGACAGGGTCAAAAAAAAGTATAGAATAAATGGATGGGCAGGATAGGATTAAGGGAAATAGAGTTAGTTTTTCACAGCATGTCTACTATGGAAGTGTTTTGCATAACTGCACATGTATAACCTATATTTAGTTGCTTGCCTTATCAATGAGAGTGGATAGGGAGGGAGGAAGGGAGAAAATTTGGAACCCAAAGTTTTAAAAACACATATTTAAAAAAATGTTTTCACATGCAACTGGGAAATAAGAAATACAGGAAATGGGGTACAGAAATCCATCCTGCCCTACAGGAAAATTGAAGAGAAGGGGATAAGAGAAGGGGGAGAGAGATAGAAGGAAGGTAGACTGGGAGAAGAGGTATTTAGAATGTATGCCATCTTGGGGTGGGGGGAGGGTCGAGATGGGGTGAAAATTTGGAACCCAAAATCTTGTGGAAGTAAATGTTGAAAAAAAAAATAAATCAAAATTACCATTAAAAGAAGAAGAAGAAAAAGTGGGAGAAGGCTAAAAGGACAGATATCTATCTCTATCCATAATCATATTTTTATCTATATTTACATTTCTCTCTCTCTCTCTCTCTCTCTCTCTCCCCTCCTTTCTCCCCCTCTCCCTTTGTCTCTCTCATATTCTTACTGTATAAGCGATTGTTACCTAATTGTTTGTTTTTTTTTCCTGTTTATGTGAGAAATCTCACTTAGGTGTGGTGGGTGATTTCCAGAAGTGATTGTGTTCCCAACATTTTCCATACTGCTATTTGTTATTGGAATTATAAGGCCTAGATTTTAGTTCCAGTTTTTTCCTACCTGTGGGACCTTTGGCAAATCATTTCAACTCTATGGTTCTCTGTTTTCTTATTTTTAAATGGAAAGGTTGGGCTAGAAGCACTCTGAACTCCTTTCCATCCATAATTCTAATGGAGTCTATGGACCTTACAGAATTTCAAAATTGATGAAAAATCTAAATTTCAGTTAGAAGTTAGTAAAAATTAAGATGTATTTTTCTCTATCTAAGCTTATGAACTCCATAAAAAAAATCTTTCCATAGATGCCATGAGGATCTATAATCTCCAGTTTAAGAACCCCTGGCTTAAATCAAGCCAAGGAAATTTAGGATTAATTTCTAGAAAATCCATGTAGGGAAAACATACACACACACACACACACACACACACACACATACACATACACATACCAGTCTTTTTTTCATATGGGGATGTGATAGGAACACTATCCTAACCCCTGGTCCCATATAAGTTATGCTAGTTTTTTTGTTTTATTTTGTTTTGTTTTTGTTTTTGTTTTTTAGTGTTAAGATAATCCTCAAGACTTAGTTGGTTCAAGAGACTAAACTTTTAGTTTAGTTACAGGCTTAAACTTTTGATATCACTCCCTGGCTTGCTAAATACAATACAGCCTTGAGAAGCTCCAGGTACTTTCTTTTATACTTGGAAAAGCACCATGAACACCTCAGAAAAGGGAGCTTCACAAAAGTTTAGGGGGCAGAGCCAAGATGGCAGAATAAAAGCAGTGACTTGCTTGAGCTCTCCCCCAAACTTCTCCAAATACCTACAAAAAATGACTCCAAACAAATTCTAAAGCAGCAGAACCCACAAAAAGACAGAGTGAAACAAATTTCCAGCCAAAGACAACCTGGATGGTTGATTGGAAAGGTAGGTGGGGAGAGCAGTGCAGTTTGGCATAGGGCGCAGGCTGCAGCGACCCTGGAGTAGGTCTCAGAGGACTGAATCATGGGCAGCTGTGGTGGTTTCCATACTTCTCACCCCACGAAAGCCAAAGACAACTTAGAAGGTCAGTGGTAAAAGTCTGTTTCTATGGCGGTGAGAGAGGAGTACAGGGTCCCAGCCCCATTCCTTGGAGCGGTGGCTGCTTCCTGAGCTTCCAGCCCACAGACTGAGTGGGAATCGAGTGGCTGATCAGAGGGGCAATGCAGGGATCTCTCTGCTGGTGCAGGATTCTCTTGCTTTACCTGTGCTTGGATCTGGGTCATAGTTCTGGGTGGCGGTCCTGGGGCAAGGAGGAGTGCTGGCATGGTGGAGCTTGTAGTGGCTGCGGAGAGGGAACCCTCCTCAGAGTTCCAAGACAGAAAAGGGTGCTCATAGACCAGAGCACAGACCAGGAAAGGAGTAAACACCTCGCCCTTGGTCATAGTACCTTGGAAGAACTGAAAATTTACAGGTCCCTAGAAGAATCTCTGCAAACAGCTGCACAAAACCCTTGAAGCTTGGGACAGTACATTCTTCACACTGGAAACAGATTCCTACCTTAACAAAGAGTCTGTAACTCAAGTAATTGGCTGAGATCGTTGGCAAGCAGTGCAGAAAGAGTCTGACTATATTATCTTACTTTGATGACAAAGAAGATCAAAACATACAACCAGTAAAAGAAAATGAAGCCAAAGCTCCTACACCCAAAGCCTCCAAGAAAAATATGAATTGGTCCCAGGCCATGGAAGAGCTCAAAAAGGATTTTGAGAAGGAAGTAAGAGAAGTAGAGGAAAAACTGAGAGTGATGCTAAAGAAGATAAAAAAAATGCTGAAGAAAATAACACCTTGAAAAATAGCCCAACCCAAATGGCAAAAGAGGTCCAAAAAACCAATGAGGAGAAGAATGCCCTAACAAGCAAAATTGGCCAAATGGAAAAGGAAGTCCAAAAGCTTACTGAAGAGAATACTTTGTTAAAAATTAGAATGGAGAAATTGGAAACTAGGGACAATTTGAGAAATCAAGGCACTGTAACACTAATCCAAAGGAATGAAAAAATAGAAGACAATGTAAAATATCTCATTGGAAAAACAACTGACCTGGAAAATAGAACCAGGAGAGAGAATTTAAAAATTATTGGACTATCTGAAAGCCATGATCAAAAAGAAGATCCTAGACATCATCTTTCAAGAAATTATCAAGGAAAACTGCCCTGATATTTTAGAACCAGAGGGCAAAATAGAAATTGAAAGAATCCACCCATCACCTTCTGAAAGTGATCCCCAAAGGAAAACTCCTAGGAATGTTGTAGCCAAATTCCAGAATTCCCAGGGCAAGGAGAAGATATTGCAAGCAGCCAGAAGGAAACAATTCAAGTACTGTGGAAACACAATCAGGATAACACAAGATTTAGCAGCTTCTACATTAAGGGTCTGGAGGGCATGGAGGATGATATTCCAGAGGGTAAAGGAGTTAGGACTACAACCTAGAATCACCTACCCAGCAAAACTGAGTATAATCCTTCAGGGTGAAAAATGGTCATTCAGTGAAATAGGGGACTTCCAAGCATTACTGTGGAAAAGACCAGAGCTGAATAGAAAATTTGACCTTCAAATACAAGACTCACTAAGTGAAACATGAAAGAGGTAAACAGGAAAGAGAAATCATGAGAGACTTATTAAGGTTGAACTGTTTACATTCCTGCAGGGTAAGATGATATTCGCAACTCATGAGTCCTTTGTAGTGGGAGAGAAAAAAATTATATGTATATATAGATAGATAGATAGAGGGCACAGGGTGAGTTGAAGATGAAGGGGTGATATCTGGAAAATAAAATTAAGGGGTGAGAGAGGATTATAGTGGGAGAAGGAGAAAGGGAGAAGTAGAAAGAGGTAAAATATCTCACATGAAACAGACAAGAAAAGGCTTTTACAGTGGAGGGGAAATGGGGGAAGGTGAGAAGGAATGAATGAATCTTATTCTCATAGGATTTGGCTTAAAGAGGAAATAACATACACAATGGGCTATGGAAATCTATCTTACCCTACAGGAAAATAAGATGGGAAGGGGACAAGAGAGCAGGGGTTTGATAGAGGGGAGGGCAGGTTGGGGGAGGGGATAATCAAAAGCAAACACTTCTAAGGAGGGGCAGGTTCAAAGAAAATAGAATAAATGGTGGATAGGATAGGATGAAGGGAAATATACTTAGTTTTTCACAACAGGACTACTATGGAAGTGTTTTTCATGACTACATATCTATAACCTGTACTGAGATGCCTGCCTTTTCAATGAGGGTGGGTGGAGAGGAAGGAAGGGAGAAAATTTGTAACCCAAAGTTTTAAAAACACATGTTAAAAATAAAAAAAAAAGAAAAATTTAAAAAAAGAAAAGAAAAGGGAGCTTCACTCAGAGAAATCAAATCAAAGCGTCCTCAATGTTTAGCCTCAATGAGTATCCTTTTCCGCCTATAGTTAGATAAATCTCCTTTAGTAATTATTGAATGACTTCCATGTGCCTCATTTATTTCCAGTATTGAATCTAAACTTCCAGAAGACTGGCAGGAAGTGGAGCCAGCCCAGAATAAGGGAAATCTCAGAAACCTAAACAAGTTTTTATTAAAAGCTAGTATTTAATTATGTGCTGGGGTAACTGATAAATTAAAAGCAATTATGGAAAATTTAAAAATAATATAATATAAAATTAAAATTTTACACAATTGATTTTAACATGAGAAATTAAACTAGTTGCAAAAGAACTACCTGGGAGAACCTAGCCTGGATAAAGTTACATGTAAATTTTCTTAGAGTTTTAATGAAAATTATTACCTAAGATACACAAGTTGCTCTCAAAAATAAAAAAAAGAAATACTCTACAAAATTGCTCTTATGTGATAAATATAACTCTGAATATATAAGTAAGAAAGTAACAGTAGACCAATATCATTAATATTAATTTTTAAATTCCAAATATAATCCTGGGGGGAAAATCATAGCAATATATTTTAAAATTATTCACTACAATCAGGTTAGACTTTTTTTATTAGAGTTCAAGTGTTGTTCACATTAGGAAAATAATTAAAATAACATTTAAAACAAAAAAATCTAAGAGTTCATATCAATAAAAGCAGAAAAATTGACACAGTATAACATAAATTTGGGCTGAAATAACTACATAGCAAAAACATTAAAGTGCTTTTTTTAAAAAAATTGATTTTAAAAGTATGTATATAAAGCCAAAAGCTAGCATTACTGATCATGGGGTAACATTAAAAGGTTTCCCAATAAGTACAGGAATAAAGCAAAGATTACCCCTCTTCACACTACTATCTGACATAGTGGTAGAAATTATAGTGATAGCATAAGGGAAAAAAAAGGAAAGGCATAAGCATAAGCATAGGAGAGAGAACAATCATTCTTGTTTGCTGATGGCATGACGGTTTACACAGAACACAATAGAGAACTGGTGAGGAAACAATTAAGATAATGAACATATTCAGTAAAGTAGAACACAAAATAAATTTACAAAAAGTAATAGGATAATAAGTTTTGGTATATTGTCTCATTGTTGTCATTCTCTTGGATGAAGTTATTGATTGTTTCTATGATTTGTTGTTTGACCCACTCATTCTTTAGGGTTAGATTATTTAGTTTCCAATTACTTTTTAGTCAATCTTTCCATGGTCCTTTATTACATGTAATTTTTACTGCATCATGATCTGAAAAGGATGCATTTAATATTTCTGCCTTTCTGCAATAGATTATGAGGTTTTTATGCCCTAGTACATCGTCAATTTTTGTGTAGGTACCATGTAACACTGAGAAAAAAAAGTATATTCTTTCTATACCCATTCAGTTTTCTTCAGAGGTCTACCATATCTAACTTTTCTAAAATTCTACTCACCTCTTTAACTTCTTTCTAGTTTATTTTGTGGTTAGATTTATCTAGTTCAAAGGGGAAGGTTGAGGTCCCCCACTAGTATGATTTTGCTGTCTATTTCTTCCTGTAACTCTGACAGGTAGAATTTTTTAAGCAAAGAAGAGACACAAGTGAACACCAAAGATAAAATTGATCACCTTGATTACATGAAATTTTAAAAAAAAAGAGCTTTCACTACCAAAACATTACAATGGACTAAAAAAAAGTAGCAAATTGGAGAAACAATGTTTAGATCAGGAAAATGTATAACAGCCAAGATATATAAGGAACTAACAGAAATATATAAGCCCAATAATCATTTTCCAACATTTTCAAGTGGTTTAAGTATGTGATGTGATCAATTATTTTTAAAAATGCAAACTATTAACAACCACATGAAAGATTGCTCTAGATCACCAATAGAAAGAAAACTTTTCCAAACCAAATTAACTCTGAGTTTTCTTTGACAACCAGGAAATTGGCCAAAAAAATAGACCAAAGATAGTAATATTTAATATTGGAATGGTTGTAAAAAAAAGGTATTGTAATACCTGGCTGTTGAAGCTGTAAATTGATTTAATAATTCTGGAAAGTGATTTGGGATTATGCTAAGAAATTGACTAAAAAGTCTGTACCCTTTTTCTTAGACATCCTACTTCAAGTTATGTACCTAAAATATGCTTAATTAAAAAAATTATTGTAGTAACAAAAACCTAAAAACCAAATAGATTTTCATTAATTAGTGAATAAAGAAACAGTGGCATGAAAATATAACATATTACTTTGCAATATGTACATATGTGTGCATGTGCACACACATAAATGCCAAATATGAAAAATACAGGCAGACATGGAAAGAGTAATATGAGTGAATAAAAGCAAACAAATATGAAGCAAATGGAATCAAGAAAACATTATAACTAATGACAGCAACATGTAAATGTAAAAAAACTCAATAAACCAAGAAGCACTTGCTGTGTTCTAGGGAATATGTGCTGGAGATGCAGAGAGAAAGCAAAGAGTCCTTGCCACGAAGGACCTTGCATTCTAATTATAACAGCATCAACAACAAATTGAAACTGGATGGTCTATAATTATATTGACCATACGTGGACTAAAAGAAGATATATGATAATTCATCTCTTTCTTCTCTGCAGATATGACATACTAAAGATGTGAAGCATTGTATATGTTACAGAACTTGATTAATATGTTAGTTGATTTTGCTGAATTGCTTTTCCCTCTTTTTAATTCTTTGTGTTTTGTTTGTTTTTTAATGAGTAACAACTCTCTAAGTGTGGAAGTGGAAATTACTACATTGGGAAATGAATATGATGTAAAAAGCCAAAATATCAATAAATTTTAAAGGAAAAATATATCAAGGGCTCATGGTTAAAAGAGAAGAAAAAAAGTACATGGAAAATGGTCAATTTGCTCTGACATTATCTGTGATCTGATATGAATTTTTCAGGCTAAAGGGCAATGTAAGTGTTTCAATTATACTCTGATTTGGGGAAAATCATGAGAACTAATCAGGCTGATTAGTTCATTCAAACCCACTCCTGTTGAGATTGCACCAAAAACATCAAATGGAAGATATAGTTCTATAACCTTCTGTTTTAAGTTCTGGTCAACAATTCAAAAGTATTTCCTATGCTAGAAAATCACTTAACCTCAGATGATAATAGGATCCACAATGCCAACTGTCTTTTATTGCTTTTTTTTTTACTTCAAGAATTTTGGGATTTGTGCTCTTAGGCATCTCTATATAGATGTATATGGGACCAATGCTAATCAAATCACTGCCAGTGAGTTAAACCTTTCTTGTACACATATAAAAAATTCCAAATTACGTTTATCTTTTGATCTTGCTATTTAGTCATATTTCACATATACAAATGATTAACTCTATAGAGGACCTAGCCCTCATAGAAGGGGAATTCTGCAATAATTTATTGATTTAGTATAGATCTGGCCTTCATCAAGTCCACTCTTATCACTTTCTTCAAAATAGGTTATTATTTTCCTAAAAAAAAAAGAAGAGAAAAGAACAACTGGAGAGAGAGAAAATAAAAGTCTAGTCTATTCATTTTGAATTAGTCAGAAGTCAACATTCTCCAATAAGTTATATTTTGTGTGATTTTTTGTTTGGATAGAAGTAGATGAGAATCAGAAAAAAATATTTTATGTGAGAGGTTGATCTGCAAATTCTAAGACAAGTTTAGACTTCAAGATTTCTAGACATTGTTTTTCCTTAATAACCAGGGAGTTAGAGCCTTAGAAACTGGACTAAAATTGTTTAATTATCTAAAGTCAGACAATGATCAACCTACCACAGTAACCAACGGAGGCATAAATGTGATGAATAGACTTGTGTGTCAAAACAATTTGGGGGAAAGGGGCCCCACCAGCAAGGGAGTAGAAGTTTAATTCCTTGTATAAGCCTTTGGGGAAAAATAAAACCCACCACAACCAGATTATCAATTCCAAGGATACAAGGATGATGCCAAAACAATCCCTGCCATTATGGAGTTTACATTTGATAAGGCAAGACAACACATGCATCAAAGCTATATAGAAGATTTAACAAATAAATTCAAGATAAATGGGAGGGAGCAGGATTACCATGGCAGAGGAATCAGAAAATGCTTCATATATAAGTTGGCATTTGAACTGAGAAAATTTGAACTTGAAAGAAACTGAAGATTCTAAAAAGCATGGGTGGAAATTAATAAGACACATAGGAAATGTGGAAAGTAGTTCAGTAGTTCAGCTTGGCTAGAATGAAGAGTAGGTAAGCATATCTAATCATTATATTCCCTATTTATAAACCTGCCTATTTTCCTCAGAATAAATACAAATACCTTAGACTAATAGTCAGGGTCTCCACCATAAATCTGAAACCTGAGTTTCTAGCTTTATGTCCCATCCCTCACCTTCCTATATACTCTAGCAAAACCATGGATCAACTAAGACCCTTACTTTCCCAGACTTGATCTGTATCCTCTTAGTTCCATACATACACAAAGACTATCTCTCATGCCTGAATGTATTCAACTTCATCTCTGCCTATTGAAATCTTTGTCTCTGAGGTACTTTGAATGTAGTCCCAGCTCAAGCACCACCTAGCTTCATAGCCTTCCCTGAAAAAATAAAAAGCTGAAAGCAACCTTTTCCTCTTCAAAATGTCTTAGATCATTCCTTTGTCATGAGTTGTCCTTTGTCCCACAACATTCTGCTCTTTATTTTGTTTATATTCCACCCCTATTAAACTATAGATTCCTTTAGGGAGGGGTCATGTGTGCTTTTTCATCATTGTATCCCAAATGCTTTGTGCTTAGCCTGCCTTTAATACAAATTTAAAGAATAAAAAAGGAATATGAAGGGTAGTGATATAAAACAAATTTGAAAAAGATAGCTCCAGATTGAGGAAAACTCTGAATAATGCATATCTATATAGCCCTTCAAGCTGACAAAATGTATTCCTCACAGTAACCTTATGATGTAAGTACAATAGCATTATATATAGTATACCATTATACTAATTTTATGTTAGGAAATGGAGACTTAGGGAGGTTGAATAAAATTGTCAACAGCCAAAAGGCTCACAAGTATCCAGGCTGTGACTCAAACCCACACCATCCTATTCTAAGTCCAATAGAGTTTAAAATACATAGACTGGTTTGAATATTAAACTAAAAGATTTAGGATTTTATTCAGCATATTTAAGTATTTGGAGTGATGGGCTAATGATAAAATATGATTTCAAGAGAGACTAAACTTGTCTGATACTTACTACCTGTATGAGCAAGACTAAGTAACCCACCTCCCCGGTATTTGATTTACCTATCTAAAATATAGAAGAGAGAAATTGTCCTGTAGGCCTCTGAGGTTCTTTCCAGCCCTAGGTTTATGATTTTATGATCCTATGATTCTGGAGACAGGAGGACTGGTGAAGAAACTGTTGTAATATCCTAGATATGTCCTATAACAGAATCATTGGGAATGGGAATAGAAAGAGTCACATAAGACAGATAATCAAAAGACATATTCAATTGATAGTATATTATGGGCAAGGGAGAGCATGATTTGAAGTCAATACTAAAATTTCAAACATGAGCAACTGAGTGAATGGAGTCACTGATAGTCGTGGAGAAGACAGAAAGAATAGGAGCAGAAAAAGATTAGTTCAGTTTTAGATATAATTAATAGGAGATACTGTCAAAACATCTAGATAATAATGTCAAATAGATCACTGTAATTTTGGTTTAGGGAACAGGACAAGTCAGACCTTGTTTCCTTCTGTCCAGCATGAAGCAGGCTTGTGTGAAGGATCAGAAAAACCTTCTAGCATGGCCTTTCAGGTGGCTCATGAAAAGAAACTGAGGCTGATGACTTTGCACAGCCCTCCCTCACTTAAATACAATTCACTTGTAAATCATGGCATCTTATGTCCTGATGTCTTGGTCCTCTTCCAGAATGGAGGACAAACTGCACAACCACAACCATGTCATCTCATTCCATGCTCCAGGTAATTAGTAAAGGTAATCATGGTGAGAGGAAGAAAGAGGTGAACTCTAAATTTGGGAGAAAAGACTCACAGTATACTTTGAAATGGGGTAGCCATCCTCTGGGGAACCCAATGTGTGATTACACACTATGTGTAGATCCCAGAGGGGTGTTACATATATGTTGCCATTCACTCATGTACCTAGAATTCCTAAAATAGGATCTGGAAATTAAAAAAAAAAAGAAGCTAGAAGAGTTGATAAGTGGTATAGTGGTGCTAGCTCCTTAATTCCACAAAAAGTTTTAATGTACTGGACATTAGTCTTGGAACTAAGGAAGCTTAATTTGACTAGAGATGAATCATTAGCATCATGTAGATATTACTACTCTTACCCCAATGTAGCTTAGAATCTCAGAAACATCAGAAGTAGAGATACTCAGTACATTATTTCCCTACCTTGTAGGCTCCTAATTCCAGGTGCAGTTGTTCTTTTCTGTCTCTCAAAAGACCTGATCCTCCCCCACCCCAACCTTAAGGATGTCAGGGTAAATTAGTGTACTACCCCAGATCTCTGAGAGTTAGGATTCATGTACTATCAGTATGGGAAATTTATGTTTCTTTAATCACTTCTAGGCAGCATGGTGTGATACACAGAGACTGACTTTGGAGCTAGGAAAATCTGGGTTGTAGTACTGACACGTAAAGGCTTTGTGACCCTGACCAAGTCCCTTAACTCAGGCTGACTAAATGGCCCAGGATCTGTTAATCTTCATCAGTGAGGGGAGTTTCTATACTCCAAACTCATGAAATCAGAGGTCTAGATTAAAGGGTGAAAAAAAGGTCTATTCTTTAGCGTAGTGAGTCTATTTGCTGGTGAGGGGCAGAGTAAAGGGAGAAGACTAGTATAGAAAATGGATAAAACGAATTGTTATGCACATTTTATTTTCCTGCTGTGAAAATCCCATTTATTTCTTAGAAGATCATGAAGATTATAGAACTACAAGGACCTTCCAGAGGTCACCTGGTCTATTGGTCTCCCTCTGCATGTAACAGCAGTATGGCTCCATTTGTTCACACAGCTGGAAAGCACTGACTCTCCTCTATCTAGTACCTTGAGCAAAAGTTTTGCCTTTCTTTTCTCTCTCTGACCAGTCACAGTTGGGTCATTTTTGAAAGAAGCACAAGTGAGAAAAAAAAAGAACTCTAGTCTCTTTCGTACTTTGGGAAGAAAAAGAAAAGGCATCAAAAACGTAATAGTATTGTTTGAAGTATCTCTTCCTTCCCTCAGTATCTCGGGTTGTTTAAAGAGGGCAGGCGGGGAGAGAAAGGCTTATGGATGAATAAAGTGCAAAGAAAAGAGACACTTAAAAGTGTACTTTTAGGATACTCTGTGCTCCTCCTCTCTTTTTTTTCTCCCTGACTTTCTCTCTTATGCATGTCCCTGATCTTAAGCCAACCTCCACGATCCTTATCAAAGTAATACAAGAATTGCAGTCATATGATTCAGAGATTTTATACTCAATCCATGACATTTTCTTTCCACATTCCTACAGAGACTTGACAGAAGTGCCAAAGAGCACATTCAAACCATGTCAGTCATCAGAATCATCTTTAACACCTCTTTAAGGCCTCAGGTCTGTTGGGTTTACTTTGTGCTTAAACTTAAGCAAAAGCAGATAGGGGATTTTATTTGTTTGGTCTGCGTGTTATGGTTGATGGACAGCAGATTCTTTCAAACTGACAAGTATTAAGCAGTCAGCATATGTATGTAAGCCATATGCAGCTACACCTCAATATGGCTAGGTATTCTTAGAGAGCCACACTAATCATTGCTGGGAAGAAGATAAGACATTGCTCCCAGGAAAGTCAGAAGTAAGGATTCTAGTTCTTGGGAACTAGTTCAGCTGAAGGGACAAATATATGGAGAGTCCATATATGAAGACCCTTATGAAGACACAGCTATATGCCAAGAGGAAGAAGAGATGGAGACCCCATGATAACTTTTGTAAGTAGAAATCCTGGGACACTGCTACTGGGAACAGGGTAAAATAAGGCTTGGAAATGATCACCTGGCATATGAGAAGGGCACCAGTGATCCTACCTCCACCAGGACACAGCAACATTGCATAGAGGCACTTATTCTAAGAATCCCTCATATAAGAAAGATCCTCTTTAATGTAAGGCAAAAAAGATGGTCCACTCTGATTGGATTCAGTGATACTGGGAAAGGGGGCAGCCATCCCTCAGAGAGTCTTAGCTGTAAATCAATGGCACCTTGACTCTCCTAAAGTTTTCCCCAGAGGGCCTAGTGAGGGGTGTTGAATGGAAAGAACATAAGGCAGATCCTTGGAAAAGGCAACAGAATCTTTGGGGTAGTGGTACAGGACTAGGCAAGAGAATCCAGGGGGGTCTCATTATAAGGTCTGAAGCATCTGGAAAGAGGTTGCATATCTCCCCCACATAAAGATAAAACTCCAATCATGTCACACAATAGCATCTGGCTCTCAGGGGCCTGCTACAGAGCTAAGATTTTTTTTTCCTGTACTCATACAGAGGCAATTTAAGGAGGAAACTGATAGGAGTGTCAGCATGATCTCTCACCTCATAGGGAGTATGGCTTCTTGATCTCTGATGACATACCATACAATGGCAGAGATTCTTCTCCAACTTAGGAATCATCACTGGAAGCTAACTACAGGACAAAGGTCTCACAGCTAATTTCTTCAACTCTCCAGACCTATCACCTGGAGTCTTTCTCTCTAGGTGAACAGAAATAATTTTGTTGTGTTAAAAACACCACCTGCTTATATACAGTGTTTCATGGACAGAGTTGAATGAAAATTCCCTGTACTCATATGTATAATCTGCAGTGAGTAATTTCATAACCACAAATCTTAAATATTTGAAAGATAGAATTCCTGGCTATGATACCAAATTATGCCACACTTCATATGACAGCCCACAGCAATGGGATATCCTTTTCAATAAAAGTCATTAATACACCATTAATCTGGAAACAAAGTTGACAAACTTATTTTTGCTTAAATTATGAATTTTAAAACCTTTATCTCAAGGCATTTCTCCATCTGCAGCTGGAGTGCTCAATGTGCAAAAGAAAAGCAAATCTTTATGACTTAAAATAAGCTAAAATCTTTCAAATATAAACATGTTTTATGATGGCATTCCATTGCTAATCAAATTCAAATGTGCACACGTCAAAAAAGGCTGCTATGAAAATGAGTTTGTATATCTTATCGCAACATTTATAGCTAGGAAAAAGTGGGTTATTTTCTTTTGTATGATTTAGGTAGTTAGATATCTAAATACCAGATGCTATTCCTACAGGAATTTTTAAGTACTTAGACAAAAGCAGGTGTGTTTTCCTAAATGATAAATAAGCCTTCTTGGTCTTTAGAAAAATAGGCAGTAACCACCATCTTGCTGAAACCTTGCTTTATCCAGCAAATGACTTAACTGATAGTTAAGTTGGCATTTGAACTTGACCAAAAAAAAAAAAGGATTATCAAGTCTGTCTTTAGAAGTTATTAACAACCATAAAGGTATATTCCAAAGAAGAATTAACTTATTTCTCTGAGACAAGATACGAATTAACATCATTAAGAGGTTGGGATATATGAATCACAGAAAAAACAAAATGACTACAAACTATTCATAGTAGATTTCATTCTAATACTTAAAATGTAATTTTTTTCTAGTTATATACATATGAAAACTGGGGGAAAACAAAGCTATGCCGCTTTTCACATGAACACATATTGTGTGTGTTTCTGTATGCATATGATTATATGTGTATGTATAAATGTTATATGTATATATACACCCACATTATATATGTATATATACATATACATATATTCACACATATGTACATATACACAAATGCAGGCCTTTAAAGTAGAGAATGTTTATTTAGCAAAACATACAGAGTTATGTTCCCACAGACAGAGTTATGTTCCAGACACTAGAGACATAAAGATAAAAATCAATAAGGTTCCTCCCCTCAAAGAGTTTATGATCCATGAATGAAAGACCTCAGGAAAGATCCTGTCTGGGGCCAAGAAGAAAGAAAAAGATGTCATAAGGCAGCAATGGGAAGTGATGAGGAGACTATTCTAAGCATGGTAAAATAGAATACACAAAATTTTAGGTTAAGGTTATGTGACTTACCTATGGTCACACAATAAGGCTGTAAGGCTGGATTTGTACTCAGATCTTCCCGACTCCCAGTGATCTATTCATTACACCACCTGTCTGCCTCAAATACTGAATTACTGATTTACTTGGTCTTTCAACTTATATTCTACTTCCTCTGTGGTACCCATTGCTTTTTATTGTGGATGGCTAAATGTATATTTGTAGGCAGTTTTCTCCTCTTTTTAAACCCCCCTCCCTTAAACAGGTTCACAATTCTCCAAACAAAAATATATTTAATGACCCTCATTATGTGCACTCCATTACTAGCGCAGAGCCCTTCATGATTAAATCGTAAGCTCTAATTCCAAATATAAATTTCATTCTGTTAATATTTTAGCCAGTCATAGATTTTCTCTTCTAAAACTCCTCCAGAATTCAATTCTCAGGGGAGGAGAGATTGAGAAGAAGAAGAGAGAGTCTACTCCCTATATGCTAAGATCTTTAAATTCTTCCTAAGGAATTCATAAGTGTTGGTCACCAAGTTTAACAAATCTCAGAAGATTGTCCTTTATGTGTCATATACATATCCATTGAAGATAGTTCAATGGTCTATGTAACTTGAATTAGAGTTTGGAGGTTATACATCAACTAGGAGCAGATTTATTGGTGTCATTCTTAGCCAAGAAATGGTTTCTAGATTCCTGTTTGAGTTGATGGATGCTGTGATACATGGGGATTTTTTCTCCTCAGGCAAGCTTTCATCTCATTATTACTAGTTTTTAATATCCTGGACTTGTGATTCTCCTGGGATGAGGAACTCCCAATGAGAAATCACCCTCTACCAAAAGATTACCACGTGTTCTTTAAGTTAGAGTATAGAGGTTTTCCTAGGAGACTGAGGAGTTGTGACATACACAGAGTTACACAGCTAGTATATCTGAGAGGTAGGATTTGAAGCCAGGTCTAATTGACTCTAGGGCCAGATGTCTTTGCTGTTAACACTAACAAAATTTGTTGATTTATACAACTGTTGGGCCACCTACAACAAAATTTTCATTGGCATAGGGTTGTCAGATATTGACCTATCAGATTGAGATAGGTTCTCCTTTACAGATGATCACCATTGCAACAAGTAAACTTGACTGTCTGATGCAGTTGACTTAGACACTTTTGTAGCCCTTAGAGGGCCTGGGTTCAAATCATGAGATCATCAGGACAATGGAACCACAACATGGTACTAAAAAAAATCCTTTAAAATGTAATAAAGATCAAATAGGAAATGATGGTGCTTACATTTCTAGCATTTGAAGGAAGTCCTAGGAGAAAAAGATAAATTCATGGGAAAAGAAAGACAATTCCCACCTAGGTCAATTGAGGCAGGATTCTAATTGGGAAGATTATTAGTGTAACTCTCCACAAAAAAACTAGGCTGGATTGGTTGCAGAGTATTTGCAGAGATAAAATCAGAAGACTGATATGAAAAAAGAATGGTTATTGGCCCAGAGACTGAGGATGGAATGATCATTGGAGTTCAGAAAGAAAAAAATTTAGAAAGTGCACATGGAGTTGTATGGTTGTCTTGCTTAATATGATTACTCAAAACCTCAGTCCTTTTTGGCAGCTGCTAGTATCTTTCCATCACTACCTATCATAACATACCTTGTGCTAATATGATCAATTTTGGAGTATCCTCTCTTCTGTGTCTCCTTCTGACCCAATTTTACTTATAATACCATACCATAGGATCATATACCTCAACCCACCCTTAGACCTCAAGGTCATGGTTTTGTGGTTTGGCATAATTATAAGACCTCCCTTAAATCCATCAGACTCACACTGTACATTCTCCTTTCTCTTCCCCTTTGTCCTGTAGGTACTAATAGTGACTCTGTCAACCATCCTGAAAAATGTATTATTCCTGGCCATTCTTATTAGCAGGGCTAAGTGACATTGTGAAATACAGTTCAGGGTCTAGGTAAATCAATCATAGCAAAGACCACAGGGTAGATATTTCTCTAGCTAGTAGACCACATAAGTTATCTAATGAAGAAGGAAAGGATCTCATAACTTTTCTGCTATTTTGTAGAACTGGATTATCAATAAACAGGTTATATATTAATATATAAATCAAGTCCAAAGTTCCCTGAAAATGTTATAGTCATTAGTATCCCCTTTGTATTCATTTTTTCTTCTTATCCAGTTTACTGCAAATCAACATGAAGGGTCACCATTTAATTCCTATAATTATTTACCATACAAGCTGTAGCGTCAATGAGGTAATGGTGTAGAGGGGTGGAATTATTATAATAAAATTCTTCAGTAGCTTATATAGTGTGCTAGCTAGCATAATGGTAAGAGACTAAAATTCCAGGGAAACTATTCTAGGGTGTTGATTGCATGTTCTGTCTAAGAGTAAAATACTACAAAAAGGTACCTCTTCAAATGAAGGATTTTTAATAATGAGGCCAGTAGAATGAAATAAACTAAGGGCAACCAAAAAAATATGACGTGTGAAGGAAGGCTGTGGAACTGGCTATACCTGTGTTTATCATCTATAAACATACATGTTGGGGTGGAGGGAATTTAAATTGTAAGATCATAGGATCATAGATAGATCAAGAGCTAGAAGGAACCATAGAGGCCATCTAGTTCAATCCTCTAATTTTATAGATGAAGAAACTGAGGCAAAGAGAGATTAAATTACTTGTCCATAGTAACAAGTATTAACTTATTAGCTATTGGAACAGGGCATCTTCCCTGACAATAATGATGCTCAAAAACACAAGTGATAACAATGTTGAACCAACTTATAGAATAATAGATTCCTATAAAATATTGAGTGTTTATTGAGATGTAGGATGGTCTGAAATTACTTCAACTTCTTATGGTCAGTACAAAAAAAGATGGGTTACTACATCTTCTCAATATGGTGCTTCTATGCCTCAAAGAAACTTTGAGTCTATGAAGCCCATTCTCTTAGACAGTACAGTTCATTTTATATTAAAAGACCCTGGTATGAAAGAGGGTAGTATGGCTAGTGAAGAAATGGCACCCAATAAACAGATGTGTCAGCCTACCTGATGAACTCTCTTTCTAAATCCAGACATATTAGGGACTAAAAGGAATTAGTCATACAGATCTGTGGTGTCCACTGGAAAGTGTTTAGATGGACAAAGCAAAAAATGTGGACAGCACAGAACTTCATTAGGGGAAAAGAGTTTCCCTACTGAAGGCATGGGGAACTAGAAATTGAGACAGAGCCAGTACACTTCTTCTAGAGTATAGTCTAATGAGTACCTTGGCTGTATCCCCAAAGCCCACCAACTCAAAAGGATGAAAATGTTCTTCTGGGAAGTGAGTGGATGGAGGGCAGAGGAAGGGTATATCTGTACATTTGTAAAAAGGGAAGGAAAAAAAGAAGTGGGAGGAAAATTAAAGATAAATGAGTAGGATTACATAAAAGAGATATGCTGAAAGACCAAAAGGATGAAGAAGAGTTGATTAAAAATCTGGATTATAAGCAGAAAAAAAAAGAGATTCTATTAATAGCACGAAGAATGAGTAAAACCATAAAGAGATAACCAGAGTAATGTAACTAAATAAGCAAAATTAACCAAAATCCCCTGATGATTAAGAGAATTCTATGAACTCCCCAGAGATCATGGAACAATAGTAGCAGTGTTCATAATACTTTAAAATGCAATAAAATTATTAATGTATAGTATGAATAAAATTAGGTCAGAAAATAGAATTCTCAATACAGTTTTTAAAAGGACAAAAAATATGCCAAAACAAGACTACAGAACTTAAACACAAAATACATATTTGCTAAAGATGTTAATGCTCTGAAAGTGAAAATGACAGTTTTAGAACACAAAAAAAGCAGAAATGGAAGAGAATTTAGTAGAAGAGACTCAAAAGGCAACAATAGAAGAAGTTAATTATATACCAACCAAACTAAAAGACAGGAGACAAGTTTCACTAAGTTAACATTGGGAACATTGCTCTCCCAAAATAATTAAAACAAAAACAAACAAATACCCTAAATAATATATTTTAAAAAATACAAGAAGTTTGTCCAGAACTTTTAAAACCAAAAATAGAAAAAAGAAAAAAAGAAAAGACACTTGAGACGACAAAGTATCAAATCAGCAGACAGTCATAAGGAAAAAAAAATAAAGCTAGAAATTTCAAGGTATAAATTTAATAATTTCAATAACCTCCTTCTAAATTTAAAATAATCTAGGACAAAGAAAATAAATGTCAATGGTAAAAAAAAAAGCACTATAATGTTTTTTGTTGGATGGAATATTAACACCGAGAAACCACCTTTTCTGAGAAAGTTGTACCTCCCTGGATTGCATCCAACCTCAGGAGAAGGAATCTAAGTATTCCAAAGAGAGCCAGTACACTTATAGGGAAAGCATAGACCAAATATATGTTAACATGATCATGGAAATAATAGGAATTAAGGAATTAAGATCATGTCTATGGCTTGGAACATGGTACGAATGTCAACAACATGACTGCTCCCATTAAACATCACCACTTTCATGAATAGAGGTAAAGCAAACACATTTTTTATTGTTCAGCCATTTCAGTCACGTTGGACTCTCTGTGATCCCATTTGGACCTTTTTTTTGGCAAAGATACTGGGGTGGTTTGCCATTTACTTCTCCAGCTCATTTTATAAATGAGGAAACTGAGGCAAACATTTCCAAGTGATCTGCCTAAGGTCAAATGAATAGTAAGTGTCTGGCACTCAAACCACTGCACCACCTAGCTGTTCAAAACATATGAACAAAAGCATATGAAAACAAAATAAAAACATACAAACCCATATTGTACAGAGAATAAAGTTAAATTTACAAATGAAATAACATTAACAAGACATTTAGGAAAAGGTTCAGATTTGGTACTTCAAAAGAGTTACTTCATGAGGAACACAGAAAGAAGAAAAAAAGTTGTTTGACATAAATTGGGGAATATAGGTCAAAATAAAATAGAATGAAAAAAGAATATAGAGGAGGACAATGAACATATACACATACACTTCTTGGAAAAGAGTGAAGGAAATAAAATGCTACTTAAAATAAGTTAGATAGGAGGTGGAAGAGGAAGAATTTTTGAACTACTTAGTTAACATGGAATAAAATAGAAAAGAAAAGAGCATAAGAGAAAGAGAGAGAAAAATAAATTAAAATTTTAATTGTATTAAAAGATTTGGGATAGAGTAGGTAGACAGGGATTCTGGGTTAAGCCTGTGTGAGTAGACTAGCATCAAAGTAATACAAACAAAACACATTGCAGAAACAATGTATTGATATAAGAGAAAGGGATAAAATCAATTTAATAAAAATCAATCGAGGAAAACACAAGACTAATAATAACCCTAAATGTGGTGAATTGAATAATCCAATAAAATCAAAGAGAGTTGCAGAAGAGATTTTTAAGAAATGTATGCCAGAAGCACATTGAAATATAAAGGCATACACAGAATGGTGGTGGGCAGGGGGAGAGAGAGAGAGAGAGAGAGAGAGAGAGAGAGAGAGAGAGAGAGAGAGAGAGAGAGAGAGAGAGAAATATCAGAAATATCTAGGTCGTGATAAAGTGGCCAACTTTTGATTGGAGGTGTATTTCACTGCTCCCTAACACAGTGTCAGGCAGCCTTGACCTTGAGTGATTTCTTACCTGAGAGACCATACCTGAGCAATGAGAGTAAGGTAGATGTACAAGTTTCCCTAACTGGGCAACCCCAAGCCAACTAGAAAAGCAATGGAGGTCTGCTACGATTTTGACTGTAACCGAAGGCAGGGTCCAGTGTGCACACTAGGGATACTTTATAACATGTCTTGACTCAATCTTTAAAAGAAACTATCATATATCATATCTATCATGTTCCATCATAGTCTTAGTGCCCTCTTGGAGCCTTTACTTCTAGTTAGCATTCTAAGCTCTAATTAGTCAAAATTGCCTTATTCTCCTGAAGAAATTCTTACTGTCCAACAGTAATGATTTTCATTACTGTGTAGCCTGCCTTACAGGGCTGAATATCACAAATGTGACTTTGGCCATAACAGGGTTGAATTCTCAATGAACATCTAGCTGGGGTGGTAGCAGTTTCAAAGATTAAGAGCAGTAAGCGACCATAGAATCATAGGTTTAGAGAAAGATGGTGCTTTAGTTGTCACCTAGTCCAATGTCCTTATTTTACAGATGAGGAAATTAAGTTCTAAATAAGTGAAGTGATTTGTCCAAGGTCACTCAGGTAGTAAGTAGGTGACCTGTGATTCAAACACAGTTGCCCCTCATACTAGAAGCAATACACTTTCCACTAACCCATGAGATATGATCAAAAGTATCATAGCTCTCTATGTAATATCAAAAGCAAATTGGTTGAGGAAATAAAAAAAAACACTGGCTGCTGAGACAGGGTTCAATCCAAGAAATCCAAAATAATGGAGCAAACTATGGGGGAGTTGAGCATTATGTTTGGACAAACTTTGTTTCTTGAATATCCTGGGTCTTTTACAGCAGGCCTATGATAGATAGACCTATGTAATCAGGGATTAGTCCAATAGCAAAGCCCATTGGACTCTGGGATCAAACAGTAGAATGTGTTTTCCTCCTGAAAGTAATTTTCTCCACCATTGTAAGAAGAATTTCAAAGACATTACGTAGTTGCATTAGTTCAATATCCTTCATCCTTTTTCCTTTCCTTCTCTGTAACACTACCCCCCACTATCTAACCTTCTCTCTTCAGTATGAATTTTCCTTGGCTTCAGAGTATTCTTTTGCCTCCTTGTTTCCCTTTTAAAGCTTTCCTTCAGAGAAAATATTGCAAGCAGCCAGAAAGAAACAATTCAAATATTGTGGAAACACAATCAGGATGACACAAGATTTAGCAGCTTCTATACTAAGGGACCGGAGGGCTTGGAATATCATATTCTGGAGGGCAAAGGAGATAGGATTACAACCAAGAATCACCTACTCAGCAAAACTGAGTTTAATGTTTTAGGAGAAGAAATTGATATTTAGTGAAATAAAGGACTTTCAAGTATTCTTGATGAAAAGACCAGAGCTGAAAAGAAAATTTGACTTTCAAATACAAGACTCAAGAGTAGCATGAAGAAGTAAACAGGAAAGAGAAATCATAAGAGACTTATTAAGTTTGAACTGTTTACATTCCAGCATGGAAAGACGATGTTTGTAACTCATGACACCTTTGTCAGTATTAGGGTAGTTGGAGGGAAAAAAATTATATGGATAGATAGATAGATAGGTAGATAGATAGATAGAGGGCAAAGGGTGAGTTGAAGATGAAGGGGTGATATCTAAAAAATAAAATTAAGTGAGAGAGGATTATACTGATGTAAATTATAATGGAGTAAATTATCTTACATAAAACAGTCAAGAAAAGGCTTTTACAGTAGCAGGGAAATGGGGGAAGGTGAGAGGGAATGAGCTAATCTTATTGTCATCAGATTTGGCTTAAGGAAGGAATAACATACATACTCAATTGGGTATGGAAATCTATCTTACCCTATAGGAAAATAGGGGGGAAGTGGATAAGAGAGCAGGGGAGTGGTAGAAGGGAGGGCAGATGCGGGGTGGGTAATCAGAAGCAAATATTTCTGAGGAGGGACAGGGTCAAAAGAAAGAATAGCATAGATGAGGGTGAGATAGGATGAAGGGAAATACAGTTAGTTTTTCACAACATGACTACTATGCAAGTGTTTTGCAAGACTACACATGTATAACCTGTATTGAGTTGCTTTCCTTCTCAATGAGGGTGGGTGGGGAGGGAGGAAGAGAGAAAATGTGGAACCCAAAGTTTTAAAAACAAATATTAAAATTGTTTTCACATGCAACCGGGAAATAAGATATACAGGCAATGAGGTAAAGAAATCTATACTGCCCTACAGGAAAACAGAAGGATAAGGCGATAAGAGAAGCAGGTGGGAGATAAAAGGGAGCACAGCTTAGGGGAAGGGGTACTCAGAATGCACGCTACCTTGGGGTGGGGTGAGGGATGAGATGGGGAGAAAATTTGAAACTCAAAATCTTTTGGAAGTGAATGTTGAAAACTAAAAATAAATTAATTAATTTTAAAAAAAAGCTTTCCTTCAAATAATACTCTCTTTCCCTTGATAGAAAGGTTGGAAGTGTTCATTCCCCTCTTTCACCTTCTTCTCCAGTAGAGAAAACAACTTCAGTTTTATGAACAGCTTTACTTATATAAGCATCAAGTAACAATTAACAGTGCGATCTACAAGTCAACAAGCAATTATTAAGACCCTGCTATGTGCCAGGCACCAGTCTAAGTGCTAGGGATACAAAACCATGGGGAATAAAGCATTCCCTGTCCTCAAGAAGCTTACAGTCTAATGAAAGAGATAACATGTAAACAATTACATACAACCAAGCTAAATGCATGATATTTTGGATATAATCATCAGAGGGAAGAAATTAGCATTAAGGGAGACAAGGAAAGGCATCTTGTACTGAGTTATTACTATTACCCTCCATACTTACTTAAACTTAAGCTCTATTCCTATTCTGGCTACCTCTCACTGATAACCAATAACCAATTGTTTTATTTTTTCCCATGGAAATTAGTAAGCAGAGATTCTTATATGAGGTCTTCTATCAGGGTACTTCCAGACCTTTTTTGGAGGGTTCTCCCTGCCTTCACCTGAATTATGTACTCAGCTTCTGTCGATATTGAATTAGCACCCCCTTACCACTTCCCTTATGCAAGCAGTAACTCTATCCATAGAAATCTAACTTCCTTTACTTTTCTCTTCCTTCATTTTTACTCACTGATTAACCATCAAATGCTCTCTACTTATTTCTTTTCCATGCTACTACTACTTTTCTGGGTTCTGTCATGAGTTGCCCACCCATACATGATTTAAGATATAAGTCTGAAGCTGACAGGTGAGTAAACATTCTCTTAAGAACAATCCAAAGTTTGCTTGCAAAAGGGCTGAAGAGTTAATAATTCCTTTTATTCTCAAGGAAAAACAAGGGAGCATAAAAGCCACCTGGAAATAATATTTTAGGGAAAAATTTTAAAACTTAGAAACCATTACAAAAAAGATTACAAAATTTTGAATAAAATCTCACACAATAGACTAGCAGTTTCACAAGGCAGACTGAATTTAAATGCTTTGGAGAGCACCAGGAGGATATCTGAATAGGGAAGGAGAACTGAATTCATGATTTATGAGGATTGATTGAAGAACTGGGGGTTTTTTAACCCAAAGAAAAGAATAAAGGGGAACATGAAAATTGTTTTCAAATAGTTGATGGACTGTCATGGTGAAAAAGATTTAGACTGGCTCTGCTTGGGCTCAGAGGGCACAAATAGGAGCAATGGGCAGATGCTTCAAAGAGACAAATTTAGACAATGCCAGGCAACATTTAAAAACCCTCAGAGTTGTTGAAAGTACAATGCCTTGAAAGACATAAAGGTCCATCTCAGTGGAAGTCTTTAAGCTAAGATTAGATGACCATTTATTGATTATGATGCAACAGAGATTATATTTCAAGAATAGAATTGAATAAATTACCAATGAGATCCCTTTCAGTTCTCCAGTTTTGTGATTCTGTGGAATAATTGTTTTAGGCATTTGAACATGTTTAGATTTCCATGAAACTTATGGAAGAAGTTTTCTCAGGAATTCTCTCACCCAATTTATTTTGCTGTAAATGTCCTAAATTATGGTGGAAGCATCTTACAACTTTTTTTTTATCTTGATACAATAGATAGAAAAAAGACGTTCATTTCCCCCCAAAAAAAGTAGAATTACAGCTTGCTTACAACTCAGCACTGGAATAAACAGAGACATTCATTCTGCTTCTATACAAACTATATGTCATATCTGTGTTCACTAGGAACGCATTCCACTATAACATTCACTGTGAATGTGAATCTTTCAATAGTTACATATTGTCATTTCGATTTTAAGTGGCACTCTACCTACCCACTTTTTGTAGAACTAAAGATATCACCATCTACTGTACATATAAGTACAATACAGTGCTTTTTTGTCTCAAAAAGACAAAAAAAAAAAACTTGAGCAGTACAATACATTCAGACTTAGAGATACTTGCTCTATTCTTATGTTTTGACAGGAACAATCTGAGGAAATCAGCTTTTCAATGCATAGGGAATGAATCAGCCCTGTCAGAAAATTATTGTTCTAGACCCTTCATGTCAGACACCCAATCACTTGATAGAGCAGCTCCTTTCATTCATTTTGTTCAGGCTTTTACTCTTTCCGCCACCATTGTGCTGCTGTTCCTGCACAATAAGTATAATCAATAGCTGGATGGACCAAAAATTAAATCATTTAATGGATTTCTAGTTGAGTTGATTTAGGTCACGAGGTTGCCTCTGTTTCTGGCAGCCAGTGTAGCTTTATATTCCAGTATTGTCATAGCAATACATGTTTCCACTTGGCTGCTATACTGTGGCATGTCATAGTGGAGGAGGAGGCAGCTTAGTTGTGTTGCTTTGTAAGGCTATGCAAGAAGCTAGGGATAGCCACAGCCAGAGAAAGAGATCATGGCATCAATCTTGGTATTGTATGACTGCAAAGAGAAGTGGTCACTGGATATTGCCATAATATTCTTTCTCTAAAGAATAATGGATAACATTAAAAATCATACTTAAATGGCAATGGTTCTCTCAATGTAAATCTTGCAGTGCAAATATCCATGTAAAACAGACAAGTATGACACACTCCACTGGAAATTGAATTACCTGTGTGATAGCAAAGAGAGTAGATTTGTTGATATATGTTGAATATAGGACTAACCAAATAGAAAATATACCAAATATTATTTTATGGCTTCACAGAAATTCAAATTCAGACTTGGTATTAATTTGTAATTCAGAATTGCTACTTGAGTCTTATTATATATCCTTTAAAAGTGAATTATGAGTTTATAAATTGGTAAGGGATGAATCAATCAACAAACAGGTACTCATTAAACAATTACTATGGCATCAAGCACAGTGCTAAGTGCTGAGAATATGAAGGGGAAAAAATGACCTAAGAGAGCATGCATTTTACCAGGGAAATCATATTTTTATACAAAGATACATAAAATATGTTTAAAATAAATATAAAGTAATGGGTAGGGGAGAGAGAAGGGGAGATACCAGCTGCTGGGAGAATCTATAAAGACATCATTTAGGAGGTGGAGTTTGAGCTGAACTTTGAAGGAAAGTAGGAATTCTAAGAGATTAGTTGGAAAAAGGAGTAACAGGATTTCTTTTTCTATGTGCTTCTGTGGATATGTTTTGTCCTGTGGATTTTAGAGCTCACTTACCTGGGTAGTTCTTTTCCTCAGTCTAAGAACTGGTTTCTGACCTATGTGCTGAGAGACTCAACAGGGGTGTTAGGAAAAACTCTAGCACAGCAAAGAAATAAGTAGACAGCATCTGGTGTTATTTAGTTATGTCAGGGGAGGGGGGTTGGGGGCAGGGAGATGTGCATCCTGAATAGACCTTGCATAGAAGACAGGCCACATAGAGCTATGGATCCTGTCATACCCTGCTGCTCATGCATGAGCCCAAGGAATTCCCCAGTTGAACGTGCTTAGGTAATAAAATCCTACTGGAAGCTTTTCTGACTCCTACAATTTGTTATGGCCTCTCTTCCTTCACAGATTATCATCTGTATGTATTTATGTATATGTTGTATCTATGCCCCACCCCCCACCCCCAATCTGGCCCCACTTTGAAGGCAGGGACCTTTTTTATTTTAGTTTTATTTTACATTTGTACCACGCAGCCTAGCATATACTAGATGCTTAATAAATTGGACTAGATAAATAAAATTAAATTAAATAAAACATAATATAAATATATTAGGATTAGAAAATAGACTAGATTCAAGCTTACTTCAGCTAACCAACTTTCACTCTAAGATTCTTCAATCTTCCCATCTAGAAATTGAGAAGACAAGAGGGATTCAGAGGTAGCTCAGCTTTGTTTGCTCAAATCTAATAATTTCATTCACTCATTCATTCATTTATTCATATCAAAACACTTCAATAATCCAAGTCATTCTGTTAAGAGTTTAAAATAAAAAAGAAAATCATTTGAAAGAGGACACAGAAGATGCCATATATTGTACCCTTTAATACACTGGTCCTCATATTAACTTATGTCACATCAATGAACAGGAAAACATACCCAATTAAAGACAAGTTTCTTTGATGCTGCTTAAAGGCAAGAATTGCAATTTATTACTAGATTCATAAAATGAAATCTGAAGCAGTGAGATCACAGAAAAATGACAAGTAGAAAAAAAAAGTAAGACAAAACTTTGTGAGCTATGCCTTAGATTGAAATTTGGGTCTATCTCTGGAGACATTCTAACTAGTTACTAGCCACCTGAAACAGGTTCTTTCCACATAACTGTTCTGTACTGTAAGGTAAATTTTGTGGAACATTAAGGCCTGCCATATCCTAAATAATTGAAGTTTTTGGGACAAGGATATTGTGCTGTACCTAATTATAGAATTTTATTACACATATTTCCTTGATGGACAAAAATGAATGCAAGCAAATCCATTTATTTCCTTATCTTTAATGAATTTGAACTTCCATAACAAAGAAAGGAGGATTATCAAAATGGAAATGTTTAATCAGATTAAGTAGCATTGAAAAAAATTGTGCTGTGAAATAAATACACATTTCCAAGTATTATATAAATACTAATTATTTAGTAAGACTGTAAAAGCTCATATGCTACCATTGCAATTTCTCAGTATATACATATTTAGGCTCTGAATCAAAACCCCAATGAATTACTTTGTAGAAAATTATAACTGTGCTAGGCCATTAGCAGTCATAGATGTAGTATTCATTATTCTCAGACATTTTTCTATTGCCTATTTAAAATTACCCAAAATGATTTACGTGACATAGTGACATTTGACTAACTATACTTCTTTCTTTCTTTTTTAGAAATTTTTGTATAATCTAAATTCTTTCATATTAATAGATCACCAATATGCTTCCAAAATGTATTAATTCCTTTTGTTTTTCATTAGTTTACTATCTATTATCAATGGTAACTTTCTTTATAGCATGTGAAGCTCTCTCTAGAAATAACATCAGTGAAATGCAGGCTGAAAGAGGCTAACCTCATAATCAAATATAATGTCAGCATGGAAGGATGGTGGCAGGGTGACAAAGGTTCAGAGGATGGGAGTGGGGGTTAACACAGATGGAAAAATTTCTTATGTTTTTTTTTCTTACTGCATGCCTACTTCTTTCAATATAGAAATTTGTAGAAATTGTCTATGCCATCAGCCTGCAAGTGAGAAGAAGGGTTCCAGCTAGGACATGGGTAGATAATAGGTAATATAGTTGAGAAGGTGCCAAGACAGTAAACTGGCATCCCTGAGTTCCACATTCCATGTTCAACTGTACTGAAAACTTTCCCACCATGCCAGTCAGGTAAGCATGGGGTGGAGACATTGTGATTCCTTTTCTTCATTGCACAGAAATCCTATTCTTTATTTCCTTCTCCCTCTATAACTCAGTTTGGGCTCAGAGGCAGAAGATCTGAGTTCTAAGGCAACCATTACTACCACTGGGTACAACATTCCTTAAGTCACCTTGGATCTCTAAACTTCAGTTTTCTCTTTTCTAAAGTGAGGAAGTTAGATGATGATGTGACCCTTAAATTTTTCCAGCTCTAAAATTCTGAGAGTCTAAACTAATTAGATGAACATTAGATAAACATACACAGACACAAGATAGGTAGCATCAATAAATGACAGAATAAGGCACCCTTCAATAAAAATTGCCCTCAATAATTTGTCTGTAACTAGATCATCTGATTTTTCTGTTTTAAGGTTTCTGTTTTAAGGTGAGTTAAATCAAATATTTAATATGTTCTTATTATGTGCTAGTCACTGTGCTAAGTGCTGGGGATACAAAGACAAGCAAAAACAGTCTCTGCTCTTAAGGACTTCACATTCTAATGTATAATCATTACTAAGTTTCTGAAAATTAAAAAAGTTAAATAGTAGAGAGGCTTAATTTTCTCTTTGAGAAAATACAGAGGATAGAGCACCAGCCCTGAAGTCAGGAGGACCTGAGTTCAAATGTGGTCTCAGACCAGACACTTGAAACTTACTAGCTGTGTGACCCTGGGCAAGTCTCTTAACCCCAATTGCCTAAACAAAAAAAATACAGAGCCTTTCTTGGAGGTGGAGCCAATATGGCAGAGTATAAGCTGTCCCATAAACTCCTCCTAATACCTTTTAAAAATGACACTAAACAAATTCCAGAGCAACAGAACCCACAAAAAGATAGAGTGAAACAAATTTCCATCTCAAGACAACTTGTAAGGTCAGCAGGAAAGGTCTGTTTCACCAGGGTGAGAGAGGAGCACAGTCCAATGTCAGCACAAACCTGGCTCCAGGAAACCAGGAGCAGTCCTTGAGAGTGACTGAATTAACAGTAGCAGCAGCTGCCTCCAGAGCTCTCAGTCCACAGACAGTAAGGGGGTCAAACAAGTGGTCAGAAGGAGATTACAGGGGTCTTTTTGCTAGCACTGTGTTGGCAGGACTCTGGTCCTTTGCCTCTACTCAGATCTGGGTCCCAGTCCTGGGTGCAGTCCCAGGGCTAGGAGGAGCACTAGCATAGCAGAGCTTATGGCCACAGTGGAGCAGGGGACTCTGTTCACAATTCCAGGGCAGAAAAGACTGCTTGTCCTCACTCACAGATCAGAAACAATCCAGGAGAGGAGTAAACACCTCTTCTTAGATCATAACACGTTGGAAGTACTGAAAATGTGCAGGTACCTAAAAGTATCTCTGAAAACAGCTGCACAAAATCCCTGAAGCTTGGGACAGTGCGCCCTCCACCCAGGAAGCAGAGCCCTACTTTAACAAGCAGTTAAAAGTCAAGTAATAAACTGGGGAAATGAGCAAACACTGGGGCGGAGGGGGACTCTGACTATAGAAACTTACTATGGTGACAAGGATAATCAAAACACATTCAGAAGAAGACAACAAAGTCAAAGCTCCTACATCTAGAGCCTCCAAGAAAAATATAAATTGGTCTCAGGCCATGGAAGAGCTCAAAAAGGATTTTGAAAATGAAGTAAAAGAAATAGAAGAAAAATTGAGAAGAGAAATGAGAGTGATACAAGAAAATAATGAAAAATTAGTCAAGAGCTTGGTAAAGGAGACACAAAAAAAAATACTGAAGAAAATAATGCTTCAAAAATACATACTCGGCCAAACGGCAAAAGAGGTCCAAAAAGCCAATAAGGAGAAAAAGGTCTCAAAAAGCAGAATTGGCTAAAGGAAAAAGGAGGTCCAAGAACTCACTGAAGAAAATAATTCCGTAAAAATTAGAACTGAGCAAATGGAAGCTAATGACTTTATGAGAAATCAAGAAACAGTAAAATAAAACCAAAAGAATGAAAAAATAGAAGACAGAAATTATCAAGGAAAACTGCCCTGATATTCTAGAACCAGAGGGTAAAATAAAAATTGAAAGAATCTACTGATTACCTCCTGAAAGAGATCCCAAGATGGAAACTGCCAGGAATATTGTAGCCAAATTTCAGCATTCCCTGGGCAAAGAGAAAATATACAGAAAGAAACAATTCAAGTATGGCGGAGCCACAGTCAGGATAACACAAGATTTAGCAACTTCTACATTAAAGGATCAGAATATGTTGGAGGGCAAAGAAGCAAGGATTACAACCAAGAATCACCTACTCAGCAAAACTGAGTATAATCTTTCAGGGGAAAAAAATGGACATTCAATGAGGTAGAGGACTTTCAAGCATTCTTGATGAAAATACCAGAGATGAATAGAAAATTTGATTTTCAAATACATGTCTCAAGAGAAGCTTAAGAAGGTAAGCAGTAAAGGGAAATCATAAGGGACTTAATAAAGTTAAAGTGTTTATATTCCTACATGGGAAGATGATATTTGTAACCCTTAAGACCTTTCTCGTTATTAGGGTAGTTACAAGGAGTATATATAGACAGAGGGCGCAGGTGTGAGTTCAATACGAAGGAATGACATCTAAAAATACAATTAAGGGGTGAGAAAGGAATGTACTGGGAGAAAGAGAAAGGGAGAGATAGAATAGGGTAAATTATTTCACATAAAAGGAAAGAAAAAGTTTTTATAGTGGCGGAAATGAGGGGGATGAATGAATCTTATTCTCATCAGAATTGGCTCAAAGAGGAAATAACATACACACTCAATTGGACATAGAAATCTATCTTACCCTTCAAGAAAGTAGGAAGAAAAGGGGGTAATAGAAGGGAGGGTAGAAGGGAGTCAGAAGCAAAACACCATTGGGGAGGGACAGAGTAAAAGGAGAGAGAGAATAGAATAAATGGGAGTGGGCAGAACAGGATAGAGGGAAATATAGTTAGCAATGATAACTGTAGAAAAGCAAGTTTCTCTGATAAAGACCTCATTTCTCAAACATAGAGAACTGAGTCAAATTTATAAAACTAAGAGCCATTCCCCAATTCATAAATGAGCAAAAGATACAGTTTTCAGATGAAGTACTCAAAGCTATCTGTAGCCATATGAAAAAATATTCTATCTTACTATTGATTGGAGAAATGCAAATTAAAACAATTCTGAAGTACTACCTCATACCTATTAGTTTGGCTAAGAGGGAAAAAAAAAGGTAAATGACAAAAGTTGGAGGGGAGGTAGGAAAATGAAACATTAAAGTGCTGTTGGTGGAGTTGTGAACTGATTGAATCACTCTGTAAAACAATTTGGAACTATGCCCAAAGGACTATACAAATATTTAGAGCAGTTCATTTCTGGGGGCAAAGAATTAGAAATTGAGAGGATGTTCATGAATTGAGGAATGGCTGAACAAGTTGTGGTATGTGATTATGATGGAATACTATAAGAAATGATAAGCCGGATCCTCTCAGGAAAACCTGGAAAGACTTCAATAGACCGCTGTAAAGTAAAATGTACTGTGTACAAAGTAACAGGAATATTGTAAGATGATCAGCTGTGAATGACTTAGCTATTCTCATTAATACTACAATCCAAGATGACTCTGGACTTATGATAAAAAATGCTATCCTTCCTTGAGAAAGCATACTTTTTTTTACTTTTTTTATTTTTCTTGAGTTTTTTTTTGTTTTCTTTCACAACATGATTGTTGTGGATATGTTTGCACTACTACACATATATAATCTATATTGAGTTGCTTGTCTTCTCAATGGGAATGGGGTGGGAAGAGAGGAAGGGAGAGAATTTGAAACTCAAGGCTTTAAAAACAAATGTTAAAAATTGTTTTTATATTTAACTGGGGGAAAATAAAATACAAAATTAAAAAAAAAGAAAATGCAACTAAGATCTCACTCCTTTGACAGATGCAATTTTTTGGAGGGAAAAAAAAACTACCTAAGTATACATATATGTGTGTGTGTGTCTATATTCATATGTGTTTATATATACATACATATATGTATATATATGTATACACACATATTGTATATATAGTTTTTTCTTCCAAAGGACTCCATATCTATACACACATACATGTACATATGTGTATACATGTATATGTATGCACACATTGACAATTACAGAGATGCTGATAAATAATAATCTCATAGGTTTCATATTTGACTTAATACAAATTTTAAAAGACAAATCTAAACATAGGCCCTACCTAATTTAAAATTCTATGGTCAAACATTGATGGTTTTGATTTCATTATGTCCTATTCAAAATAGTGATAATATCCCTACCCCCCTCAACACTGTGACTCACCAGTCATAAATCCTTACCAGTCATGAAAAAGGCCTATCATGATGAACAGTCAATTATCAATTTTGGCTGATCACCTTCCTGCAGGACATATGGCTATGAAACAAACATTTTGATGTAATGTTTCACAAGTTAAATATTGTCTTCTCATTAAGGTGCTAATATCTATGTACTATGACTTTCTTCTGAACCAATATAGACTCAATAAATCTGCACTCAGGAAAAGTCTTGAGCTTAAAAACCATCTTATATGAAATAAGAACATCTCAATGTCATCCTTTCTCATAAAATTGCTACTCCATCATCCTCTCAGATTGGTCCTCTGAATAATAATCGCATAACCCAAACAAGGCAGAAGGTCATTAATAGATAGAAGTACAACAATTGCAAATTCAATTTCATTTATAATGCTTTTTAAAAAGCTTGAACATGTGTTTTATTAAAAAGATGTACATACATTTGGGCTTATCCAGAAGGGTTATAATCATTTTTTCAGCTACAAAGACATTAACACACCATGAATGCAGATTGACCTTTTGCCCCATCCCAATTTGCTCATCTGCACACCAGGACAGTAAGTCAATTGTCCAAGTCCCCTGATGGGAGCAGCAGACTTCGGCTTGCCTGCTATGTGTTATTTAGATGATGTGTTGTGGAGGTCTGAGAAAAAAAGAAAACAGGAAAGTGGAATTGAGTCCACAGAAGGATCACTGTCATAGCCCAACTGACTTTGTAAATAATGACAGCCTCCCTGGGGAGAGGCTTTGTTACCACTGAATTTACATTTTTACATTCTTTGGAATTTGCTTGCTTATAAATGCTTAACCTGAACCATAAATCTTGTCCAATTAGAATATATGAAGAGGTTGTTATTTAAATCTTGGACCTCATTATCCAGAAAATTGTGGTTTATCTTTTTATTACTATTCCTGTGCCTCCCAACTTTGTTTAGTTTGAAAACCGCATCTCCATTTCCTTTGCAATAGCAAAGAAAGACCAGGACTACACCACAG
This sequence comes from Vombatus ursinus, assembly GCF_900497805.2. Taxonomy (NCBI): domain Eukaryota; kingdom Metazoa; phylum Chordata; class Mammalia; order Diprotodontia; family Vombatidae; genus Vombatus; species Vombatus ursinus. Next base: position 5,957,699 of record NW_020954569.1, on the reverse strand, counting down.
AAGTCCTCATTATTTAACTACTGTGGTCCCACCACATGTGAAGATCAGACTTTTATCAAAAAAAAAAAAATTATAACAAGGTCAAAGGGTTCAAAAGGAATCTACAGTTGAGGGGATGAACAGTGAGATACAATGACCCTACATGAAGTTACCATATTGTGGGGAGCAGAGAGGAGCAGAGAAGGAGAATGTAAACATATCCTCAGAGCTTCCTATTTTAACTAATTATTCTTATTAACAGGTTGCTAAACTTTATTGTTGATATGATACTGAAGGACTGAAACTGCTGTCAGAGTACTCAAATGCAGCACCCTAGAGCCAAGCCTCTTCTGGTCTAGAGAAGCTTACACTGAAACTACAACTGTATCAGCAAGAGAACTGGGTTAGAGAAGATGATTTGTTTTACTCATGCCATAGAGTGGCAGAATAAACATTTGTATGGGTCCAACAGTGTGGGAGAGTCTACAGGCAGTCTTGGCAGATCCCATGGACCAAGCACTTCAGTCTCATATGATTAGGCTATGATTACTTAAACAGACAGACAGACAGGCCTTGAGTATCCAGAAGGCTATAGTTAGTCTTTGATTGAGTCACTTCTTTGCTAATATAATAAATTTCCATTATTAGGGAATATGTCAGCACTAAAGAGATTCTGTTTAATAAAGAAAAGAAAAGGAAAAAGAAAAGAAAAGAAAAGAAAAGAAAAGAAAAGAAAAGAAAAGAAAAGAAAAGAAAAGAAAAGAAAAGAAAAGAAAAGAAAAGAAAAGAAAAGAAAAGAAAAGGAAAGGAAAGGAAAGGAAAGGAAAGAAAAGAAAATCCTGGAGACTGCAAACTTACCCTCAGGAAATATTTCAAAACTGAAGAAAATATTGGCAGATACTTAAATGTCTGTGGTAGAATGAATTCTGATACCAAGGGGAAAAAAGCAAAACACCTGTCACAGGGCAGGAAGAAAATAGGATCCAAAGAGATCCCTAGTCACCTATGAAATGGGGCAGCTTGGCAAGAAAAAGATAGTCAGAGAGGGAAATCTGATTGGGTTCTTACTATTTATCACATCAGGGAAAAATAGAAGACAAACTGGTTTTTTTTTGTTTTGTTTTGTTTTGTTTGTTTGTTTTTGTATTTTGCTTTTCAAAATCTGTCCTTGGTGATCTGAAAGGCTTTTATAAGTTGTTTCAGGTATAATCTGTTCTGAATGATGGTTCACCTACTCTAAGCTTCCAAAATAAATAAATAAATAAGGTGAATTCCAAGAACCTAACAATGTCTTGTTTAGATAGGAAAGGGAACAGGATAACTGAAGTATAACATTGAAGTTTTTTTTCCAGTGTTTTGTGAATTACCATATTGAAGCTAAGCTAATATACAAGGCAACTCATCAATGTGTCAGAAATATTTCAAAAGTTTAAGCACAGCTTTAATCTTGGATATATCAGGAAATATCAAGAAAGCAGTATAATAGTGGGAAAAGCCCTGGATTTGGAAATAAATGACCTAGGGACAAAGGCTACCATTGATTGCAATGTACTCACTATGTTACTGTAGGCAAATGACTTTTTTTTCTCTAGGCCTCAGTTTCTTCATGTATGCCCTGAGGGGATTATACTGGGCCCTTCTTGCTTTAACTCCTCTGAAATCCTACGGTGTCATACAAAAAACAAAATCAAAAAAGACTCATTTTTAAGCTTTTTTATTCATCGAGAACACAAAAATAGTCTAATCACATCAATCTTGCATTCATTAAGCATTGATTATGTCTAAGAACCAGGAATGTAGATAGATAGATAGATAGATAGATAGATAGATAGATAGATAGATAGATAGATGGATATAGATATAGATACATAGATACAGATATAGATACACAGGTATATCTATATATGTGTACATACATATGAATATATGCACAAATTCATGTGTGTATGAGTGAATAAATAAAACAAATTATCAAGTGCTTACTATGTGCAACACACTATGCTAAGTGAAGGGGATAAAATAGAAAAGGGGAGATAGACCCCTCTATTAATGAACTCTCCCTCTCATGAGGGACAAAACAAATATAAGTGGCTTCAGCTACAAATCACATGAAAAGGCCCTAAGGTCCTGAAGTTTCAAAGACAAAGAAGATGGCTAAATATTTGAAATATTCACTGATAAAATCTTGCTCACAAAATTTTGTTGTTGAGGCACCTGACAGTGTTGATGACCTTGGTGATGGGACATTTCTGGGCCTTCAGCACCTCTAATTGTGGTTACAAAGAAGCCAGGGGTTATAATAACACCTGCAGAAGCAGTCATCAAGTACCATATCTGCAGGAATTCTCTCCTATGATGATGGCTGTGGAGGGCTAGGCTTAAAGGAGAATAGGTGATTTGGGGGCACTGTCACCCCAGGACTCTTGACCTTACTTGCCCATTTATATCACTTGGTCAGAGGTCAGTGTTGGTAGTGGCAAAGATGGGTTCCTTATCCACAGTCATTGCTCTGTTCAGTGACTCAGACACAGCAGAGAGAAAAGAAGAAAAGAAACATTTATTAAATTCCTATCATGTAACCAGCTCTATGCTTAGAACTTTATAAATATTTTTTTTCATTTGATTTTCACAACAACCTTGAGAGGTAGATGCTATTATGGTTCCCATTTTACAGATGAAGAAACTGAACCAGACAAGTGACTTGCCCTGGGTTAGACAGCCAGTCAGTGTCTGAGGTTGAATTTGAATTCAGGTTCACCACTCTATTAACTGTGCCACCTGGAAGTCTTGTGTGAGGCTGGTCTTTAGATAAGAAGCATAAAATCATGAAGAAGCATTTCTGAGCTTGCCCTTTCTTCCTGCCTGGTAGACTTGTGGCTTAATGTCACCTTCATAACATAAAAGTCTTTAATAGAAGCTATTGAGTAATACTCAAATATCCAAATGACTCTGTTATCTAATCAATATACATATCCCCTGCAATAGACCACAACCTACCCACTAGTCTACCCATCTTTGTGCCTATTGAGCAAGTTCTCTTATAAACTCATCAGAGTGGGTCCATTTGGGAAATATTATAAGCAAAGGTGAAATACTGTGGTAATGACTTTCTAAATAATACTGAGGTAAGTTGGAGTTAAACAAAAAGAAAGGAAATAATCATTGTGGACTGTGTTTTGTATAACAAAGCTTTAGGAAAGAGAAGAAATGAAACAAAAATGAATGAAAGCAAGAGAGGGTACAAATAAATGCTGGAGAATGACGATGGGGGGAAGGGGGAAGAGAAACAAAATATTAAAGTGGTGAAGAATATGGCATACATGAGTAATTATGAGATGAGCCTGACTAGACTTGTGGGCCCTGAGTTGGGAGATACTGGAGGAATCATTTGATCAATCAATCAACTATTAAACACCTACTAAGTGCTAAGCACTCTGTATGGGGAATACAAGTACAAAAAGCAAAACAATTTCTACTCACAAAGAGCTTATATTGTAGCCAGGGAGGGAAGAAGTGCATAAAAATCATGCCACATAAATATAAAGTAGAAGAATACAAAAATAAATAGCTAAGGACAAGGTAGTCGGGAAGGGATGATATTAATGTACTTACAGGTAGAACAGTCAGGAAATGTTTCATGTAAAAGATGGTGCTTGAACTGGGTTATGTAGGAAGATATGAATTCTTTGAAGCAAGGAAGAAGCATGTTCTGGGCTATAGAAAGCTCAGTTCAGAAGCACAGAAGGAAAATGGAAGCATCGTGAGTGAGAAACAGAGAGAAGGTCAGTCAGGCTAGATCACAGAGAGTGGGAGGAGGAGAAATGTCCCATGAAACTGGAAAGAAAGATTAATTGCAGGTTTCGTTGGAATTTGCAAATAGAGAAGTTGATATTTTATCCTAGAGACAATAGAATTGGGACACAGGAGCTGATTGAGTAGGAGAATCACATGGTCAGATCTATATTTAAGGACCATTACTTTGTCAGCAGTCTATAGGATGGAGTTGAGGGGAGGCTTGAGGAAGGGAAACCAATTAGTCAGTTTGTCAAGTCAAATTCATAATTTATTAAGTGCATACTATGTGCTGGAACTATATTAAGTGCTAATGATAAAAAGAAAGACAAAAATATACATCCTATACATCCCCCATTTTCAAGGAGCTCATAGGGAAGGAAAACATGCAAACAACCATATACAAATTGTGTGTGTGTGTGTCTGTGTGTGTGTGTGTCTGTGCGTGTCTGTATGTGTGTGTGGGGAGAGAGAGAGAGAGAGTAAGGTAGTGATTGTCTTAGAGGGAATACACTAATGTTAAGGAACTTGGAAAAGAATTGCTGTAGAAAATCATATTTTACCTGAGACGTAAAAAAAGCCAGTGAAATTAGGAAAGGGGATTGAAGAGGAAATGAATTCTAAAAATGGGCAATAGCTAGTGAAAATTGCCAGTAAGGAGATAGAGTGCATTGTGTGAGGAACAGCAAAGTAGGTCAGTATAATGTCGAAGAAGACTGGAAAGGTAGGTAGGGGAAAAGTTATGAAAGGCCTTAGGCCTTGAAAGCCAAGCAGAGGATGTTATATTTGATTCTGGAGGTAGTAGGGAGCCATTAGAGTTCATTAAATATAGAGTGACATGACCACATGGACATATGATTTTTAGAAAACTCCATTTGACAGGTGAAAAGAGGATGGACTGAAAGCAGGAAAGACCTGAGGCAGGAGAGCAACTAGAAGGCTACTGCAATAGCGTAGGAGTGAAGTGATGAGGACCTGTACAAAAGTGGTATCAGTGTCAGAAGAGAGAAGGGTTATATATGAGAAAAGTTGCAAAGGTAGAATCAATAAAATCTGGAAAGAGATTGAAAATGGGACAGAGGTGAGACAGAATAAGGATTCAAGGATGACACCTAAATTGTAAGCCTACAGGATTAGGTATTCTGCATGGTGGTAGAAAAATTAGTAAGACTAGAGGTCTCGGGGAAATCAAGTTCAGTTTTGGATAGGTTAAATTTAAGATGTTTACAGGACTTCCAGATTGAAATGTCCAATATAATGGTGAAGAAATGAGACTAGGGAACAAGAGAAAGGTTAGGACTGCATAGTTAGATTTGAGACTAATCAGCTTGTTGTTATTCAGTTGTTTCAATCATGTCCAACTCTTTGTGATGCTAACTTGGGGTTTTCTTGGCCAAGATACTGGAATGGTTTGGCAGTTCCTTCTCCAGTTCATTTTACAGATGAAGAAACTGAGGCAAACAGGTTTAGTGACTTGCTCAGGATCGCACAGCTAATGTTTCTGAGGCCAGATTTGAACTCAGGAAGTTAATCTTTCTGACTTCAGGCCCATCCCTCCATCCACTGCACCACCTAGCTGTCTCCATAGAATTTTTAATTTTGTTGTTGTTCGGTCACTTCAGTCATGTCCAACTCTTCATGACCCCATTTGGGGTTTTCTTGCCAAAGATACTAGAATGGTTTTCCATTTCCTTCTCCAGATCATTTTAAAGATGAGGAAATTAAGGTAAATAGGGTTGGTGACTTGTCCAGGGTCACACAGCTATTAAGTATCTAAGCCCAGCTTTGAATTCAGGTCTTCCTAACTCCAGACCCAACACTCTCTCTACTGTACCACCTAGCATGGAGATGGTAATTGAATCCAAAGGAGCTGGTGAGATAATCAAATGAAATAGCATATACTTAAAAGAGAAGAGGGCTCAGAACAGTCCTGGGCCACCATCACTATTTATGGGCATTACCTAGAGATAAGAGAGTCTAAAGGAAAAGGTGGTGATCAACAATGCAACTATCTGTAGAGAGATCATGAAGCATGTGGACTAATAAAAAGGGCATGATATTTGACAATTAAGTAATTGTTGGTCATTTTGCAAAGAGAAGTTTCAATCAAATGATAAAGTTGGAGGCCAGACTGCAAAGAGTTAAGAAGAGGTTGACAGGAAAAGAAGTGGCAGCATTAATTGCGGATGATCTTCTCAATGATTTTAGATATGAAAGGGAGGAGAGATTCAGAAATGAACAGATCAACTGATGATTTTTTGAGGATAATGGAGGCTTGTGGCTGGGAAATAGCAAAGAGATGGAAGGGGATGGTAAAGGAGGAAATTTGGTGAGGAAGGCAGAATGGAATGGGATCCCTTGTGCATGGAAAGGGATTTCACTTGGCAGGAAGGGCCACCCCATTATGTAAGACCATGAAAGACATAGTGGCAGAAGGCATCTGAGTGATGTAAGATGAGGTGGAGAGAAGAAGGGATTCTCAGAAATGGACTTTTCGTTCAGTAAAATATGAGAAAAGGATCTCATCTAAGAGGGTTGTGGGAGGGGAAGCCATGGAAGTTTTGAGGAAAAATGAAAAGGTTTAGAAAAACCACTGTGGTGAGTAGAAGAGTCAATTGACTAGAGATGTGTAAAAGTATTGCCTTGTCACAATGAGGCCTGATTGAAGTTATAGAACATAAACTTGTTGTGGACCCTATGAGCATGGTTTTGTCATTTTTTCCAGTTTAATTCAGTGGCACATAAATAAGATTGAAGGCAGTGGATTGCCTTCCTCAGAAGTCTGGAGCTTGGAAGGGTAAATCCAGTGATACAATAAGGACTTGAGGAATTGAGAAGGACAAAGGACTTGAGAAGAGAGGGTACTACTGAACTTATTCACCAAGATGTCAATATTTGCTCCCACTAAGGAAGAAAGGAGAAAAATGTAGCAAGTGCAAGTGTGATAAACTGAGGAAAACTGAGGGATGGAGTGACTAGACATCATAGTGAGGATGTGGTTATAAGACAGAAATATGGAATAACCAAAGATTAAAATCCAAAAGATATTTCAGAGCTCATTAACATGAAAGTGGAACATTTGTGGGTTATAGCAAAATCAAGAGTATGGTTATCTCTGTGTGTAACTGATGTGAGATGAAGGAATATGTCATGGAAAATGAGCAAGTTGAGGAACTAGAAGGTAAGGTTCTTTGAGGTGTATCGATATGCATGTTTAAGACTCCTGTTATAACTGTGAAGAGGAAGACTGTGGGCTAGGCCTTCAATTCATTGAGGAAAGGAGAGTGACCTGGAGTTTGCTAGATAACAGCTATCAGAGTCTTGATTGGGTGATAAACGTGGATTTCATGAAACTCAAAGGAAGAGAGATCACTGAGTGATGGTGGTAGAAGGAAATTATAGAAGTAGCAGTGGGGAACAAGGAGTATTCCAATTCCACACCATAAAGAATGAGTCAGAAATCTGAATGAAAGTGTAACTAGTGCTGGGAACCAGAGCCAAGGAAGCTGTGTTTCAGGAGGGAGGCAAGTCTTAGTGAGTACAAAAAGATGAAACAAATGACAAAGAAAAAGTTTTGAGATTAGAACAAGATTATTACCTATTGAACAGGCATTCCAGGGAGTATGTTGGAAAGCATTGGTGTACCTTGAATGGGACATTGCAAGAAAGGAAGTTAGGTCCAGGGAAATGGGAACAAGGAAACAGCAGTGCTGAACAGTGAATATAATTTGTAGAATAATGGCCTGGGTTTCAGGGTCACTGGGATAGGGAGGGCAATAGCATAGGAACATGTTGATCATTGAAGTATTAATTTAGGCAGATTATCATCATCCCCATACAAATAGGCAGCTAATGCGGAGGTAAGATAGGTCAAGGTGGGGGAGGCCAGAAGGTGAGCAGGTTGAGAGCAATGAGGCTGGGACTTCTCATTGTATGACTGTTTCAGGTAATTAGAACATTTGTATGAGTAAGGTAGAGACCAGTTAATGGAGGAACAGCCTGGAATGGCAAGCTAAGACATCTCCAAAACTTTATTAGGGAGTTGTAATAAGTCCTTAAATAGACAATGAATTAATGAAAACATTGTTTTATCGGGATTAACTTGGTTTTAAATCTAAGTGATACAGAGAAGGAAGTAAAAGAGATGGAAGCAGGGAAGTAGCAAACTTCCAGTTTGGGAAAGAAAATAAACTACCTGTTAGAGTTATTAAACTTTTAACAACTGTCTATTATTCTCCAAATATTGACTATTGGTATTAGCTTATGAAGCATTTGCATCGTTTTCATCTTAATTTGCCTTAGAACTCATTTTTATCCCTTTATTCTCAAGGTATTGAGATCAAGGCATGTCCAATGATGCTAGATTTCAGTCTTCAGAGGGCCCACGACCCTTTCCACAAAGGCCTGTGTTTCTGAGAGCTGTTCTCTTTCCTGTCATTATGTTGATGGCATAAGTTAGCCTTCCAGACCCTCTTCAAAGCAAAGATATTTAATGAGACTGACAATTACACAGGATAATCAGATGGCTGAGGAATTCACCTAATAGCTAATGACAGCACCTGAAAGAACATGAAAGGATCCATAAACTAAGCTTGCTAAATCACTTCCAAAGCCACCATCCAGGTTTTTCTCATCTCTGTGATGAATCTGAAGGGATGCAATTATGCATGAAATTCAATACCCATAGAAGCAAGTGTACTAAAAAGTCCCACCCTGGAGTAGGGAATAGGGCAGAAGGCAAAAGCAAAGATCCCTTATTGACTGTTCACAACATATGTTCTCCTCCTGTGGTGCTCTGTGAAACTCACTTAGCCAGACGGCTTCACATTTTCCAAAGTGGCACTGATGAGGGCATCTTTGAAACGGCAGGATGACCTGGAGGGGATCTATTCCAGGAAGCAATTTGCAACAGCACTCAAAATTTGCTAAAAGTGCAAACATCACCTTTCTTTTCATTATTTTTAGGTGCAAGTGAATCAAAGACCACAAGTGCATGATTAATATGGAAACCTCTTAGTGATAGTACATTTCTTATAAATTGCTCTGTTGATGTCCCAAGGGCGTCACCCTTTTTATTGAAGAGCAATTTTGGCTAGAGGACTAGCAAACTGAGTAATTTCATGGACTGTGAAGAAACACTGAATAATACAAAAAGAAGTCCCCCCCCCCAGAGCATTGTGTGAAATCTACTATGTAGCACAATGTTCTTGAAATAAGAGACTGAAACAACTTCATTTGTATGTGTCCTATTCTTTTCACCTCTAGCAATTTGAAAAATAAAATACAAAAAGTGTTAAATAAACAATTCCAACTCCATAGCCTGGAAGGCTCTTGGGTTCAAGATGTTCAGTCTCTCAATTATAATTCTTTGTACCCCAATGGCATCTTTGGTCCAAGGGTCTCAGAGTAGTATTTATAAGCATGGATTAACCCCTACAACAGTCTGTGAATCTATCCATATTTCAGAAATGGAAACATGAAGCTTCAGGGAGATTTAGCAGTATCATGCTCCACTGCATCTCAAGATAGCTGTGGAGTCAAGAATAAATCCCATGACTTTTACCTGCCTGTGCCCAGCTCAAAATCCAATTCCACATTTCTGCCATCATTTAGAATGAGTGTTTCAACATGCCCTCTTGTGGAAGGGAGATGTGACCTCAAACATAAAAAAAAAATTAATGAGGGTCAGCTGAAGACAGACAATGGCACATAGTGTTTGCTTTTCAATAACCAAAAATTTACCCAAGTCTACGTTGTGAGCAATTCATCCCTTTCTTACTAGAAGTCCTGATAGAGTTTAAACCATGAAGAAATCACCAAAGAAGGAAACTTCATGTTTGTAATATACAGTAACATTTTATACATCACTTATCAGCAAGCTCAACAGAGCAAAGTTAAGACCCCAGAAATGAACCACCCCAATGATGAAGACAACAATGATGATGATGACAATGACAATTCCCCGAGAACCCAAAGAGATGTGATAGGTCCATTCTTAATAATTCATCAAATATTTCAGATAACATTTCCCCAGTAACATCTCAAGATTCTTTATAGTTCCTCAAGGCCATCTGAGCTTTACATTCTCTCTTAACCATTTTTCTTTGTGCATTTTATTTTGAAAACCATCTATTTGATAAAAAAAAAAAAGATGAAAAACTAGAGTTGAAGGGTTCTGCTTTTGCCATTACCTTTCTATTAACATTCTCTCATTCATTTCCAGCAGTGAGCTAATCATTTATCTTTCTATTCCCTACCACACATACTTTGTGAAGGCCATGACATTCTCAATATGTGTGCTTTCTCCACTAATGTCAATAATCCTCCCACCCACCCTCTCTAGCATAATGGATAGGGTGTTGGACTTGGAATCAAAAAGAAGCTGGGTTCACCAGATCCCATCTCAGATATTCACTAGGTGCAATGGTTGAGGTTCTATTGGCTTTAGTTTCTTTATGAATAAAATGTGAATAGAAATATTTGCACTATATAGTCCATAAAGCTGTTGTGGGGAACAATAAAAACTCATAACATTAGAATGCAAATTTTTTGAGGTCAGGAAAACTGTCTTTTATTTTACCTGTATTTGCAACCCCAGTGCTTAGCACAGTGCCTGTCACATAATAAATGTTTGTTGCCATTGCCTTACCTTGCAGAAATAGGTAGGCAAAGACTGCTTCATTTTTGTCTTTGTGTCACTAGCACCTAGCAAAGTGCCTGGCATGTACACTAGGCACTTAATAAATGTTTATTCATTGATTGGTTCTTCTAATGATGTTGTATTTTTTGAGACATTATAAAATCCAAGATTTACTGCTAGTATTTAAGAAATGAGACTTTGCAACTGTGATCACTTTAGAATCCTATTAATTTCAGAATGACCTACCTCATTGTTCATCTGTAGCACCTGTCTAAAATTAGATAAACTAACTAAAGCTAGCTTTTATATAGCATTTAATGGTTGACAAAATGATTTACAAATATTGTTTCATTTTACCTTCACAACAACTCTGGGAAGTAGATGCTATCATTATCATTTTACAGTCAAGGAATCTGAGGACAAGTGAGGTTAAATGGCTTATCCATGTTCACCCAGCTAATAAGTGTCCAATGCCATATTTGAATGCAAGTCCAATACTCTATCCATTTCACTGTTTGTCTAGATAGATCCATTTTGTTCAGTTCCTCCAATAGAATGACAACTCATTGGTCACTGGGCAAAGAGCATATACCAGAACACCAATAAATAAATTAGTGTTTGTTATTTTTATCTGTGATTTATGTTAAGGTATAGATGGTATGCTTCTCAAATTTGCTGATGACACTAGGCTGGGAAAGATAGCACTAGATGACAGGATCAATATCCACAAAGATTTTGACAGGCTAGACTATGGGACTGATTTTGTTTTTCAATTAAATTCAGTAGGAACATATGTAAAACACACTTAAATTTAAAAAACCATTTTCACAAGTATTAGGTAGGATTTGCATGGTTAAACAACAGTTATTGTTGTTATCTTTCAAAGAACTAGGAATCTTAGTGATCTGTAAGCTACATATAAGTCATATGCATTAGGTGGCAACCAAAAAAAGCTAATGCAAATGTAAGTTGCTTGATGAGGCATATTTTATTTCATAATAAACTGTGAGCCATGATTTATTCCTTATTTCTGGAAATTAGGAATTGATAGTGCTTCTTAGACCTAATTTGGAATACTGAATTGTTACCCATTTCTAGACACCAGTTCAGTAAGTATACTGATACACTAAAAAAGGTTCAGAGGAAGGCACTCAGGACAATGGAGTGCAGTACATCCAAGTCACATGAGAATCAGTTGAAGTAAGTGGGGATGTTTAACCCAGCAGAGAAGATCAAGAAAATATATGATAGCTATGTTAAATTATTTGAATGGTAGTCATGAGAAAGGCAGATCCAATAACAATGGGTGGAACTTGGGGGAAAAAAAGGCCTATTTTGCCTTAATATGAGGAATGGCTTCATAGAACTGTCGAAAAGCAGATGTGCTGTCTCAAGAGATGATAGATTCTCTCTTCTTGGATATCTTCAAGCAGAAGCTAGGTGACACTTGTTAAGTATATTGCAGTGAAGATTCCTACTGGGTATAAGTTAGACTGGATCACTATCAAGATCTCTACAGAATCTTAAAATTCCATGATTCAACAGATGGTTTAAGAAGTATGTGGTCTTTTGGACCCTCAGACCCATTTTCTACCATGCTGCCCATATTCCTAAGGGAAATTGAAAAGAACTACACAGACCTGAAGATCTTTTTGTGTTTCTGTCAATTTCATGGGTCATTATAGCAGAGAAAAAAACATCGTCTAGTAGTAAACCATCTTCCTTGCTTGCTTGCTTGCTTTTTTTTCTTTTTATCCCTTCTTTTTCTTTCTTTCTTTTTAATATTATTTTCTTTTTAAATGTTGAGTTCTAGATTCTATCCACCTCCTCACTCACTGAGGAACCAAATAACATGACATCAATTATACATGTGAAATCATGCAAAACATATTTCCCTATTACCTATATTGGGGGTAAAAGGGGAAAAATAAAGTGAGAAAATTGTACTTCAATTTGCACTTAGAGTTCATTAGTTTTTTCTCTGGAGGTGGATAGCATTTTTCTCATCATGAATCCTTTGGAGTTGTCTTGGATCATTCTATTGATCAGAATAGCCAAGTCTTGCACAGTTGGTCATCATTACAACATTACTGTTACTATGTGCAATGATTTCCCAATTCTCACTTTTACTTTGCATCAGTTAATGTTGGTCTTCCTATGTTTTTTTTTTGTTTGTTTCTGAAACCACCAACCCCCTTCATCATTTCTTACGGTGCAATAGTACTCCATCACAATCATATGCTACAGCTTGTTCAACCTTTCCTCAATTGATGAACATCTCCTCAAATTCCAATTCTTTGCCACCGACAAAAAAAGCTATTACAAATATTTTGTATGCATATTCCTTTTTCTTTTTCTTTGATCCTTTTTGGGTACAAACCTAGTGGTTGTTTCTCTGGGTCAAAGGATATGCATAGTTTCATAACTCTTTGAACATAGTCGCAGATTGTTCTCCAGAATGTTTAGACCAGTTCACTACTCTACCAACAGTTCATTAATGTACCTATTTTCTCTTATCCCCTCCCGCATTTGTCATTTCTGATAGGTATGAGGTGGTACCTCAAAGTTGTTTTAGTTTGCCTTATTCTAATCAATAAAGAGTTTAGAGCATTTTATATGACCATGGATAGCTTTGGTTTCTTCTTCTGAGAATGGCCTATTTGTATCCTTTGACCATATATATGGGGAGATGGCTCTTATTTTTTATAAATTTGACTTAGTTCCCTATATATTTAAGAAATGTGGCCTTTATCAGAGAAACTTGTAGCAATTTTTAGTATTATTCACTGTCTGTCTTTTGGCAAAATGTAGCTTCCCTGATTATTTCTTTCAATGAGGTCTTTATATATATATATATATATATATATATATATATATATATAGAATATATATATAGAATATATATAGAATATGTGTGTATATATATATATATATATATATATATTCTTCCCTCTTTGAATCAATCCTGATGAAAAGAGGTTTTAGCATTGATATAACAACCCCATATTACATTCCACTATAAAAGCTCTTCCTGGTAAACTTTCTCTATGTGAGAAGATTTGCCCCATTCTACCATTTTCTTCCACCATCCCTCTTTTTCACTCTGTTATTTTTTTTCAATATCATCCCAATATAATTGACACACATTCATGCCCTCTTTCTATGCAGACTTCTTTTTTACCTTTTACCTTTCTTCTACCTTAATGATGATGAAGTTCTTAGGAGTAACATTTCACTTTCCCATACAGGAATGTAAACAGTTTAACTTCATTGAGTCCTTCATGATTATTCTTTCATATTTACCTTTTTATGCTTCTCTTGAATCTTCTGTTTAAATATTAAATTTTCTATTCAGCTCAGTCTTTTCATCAGGAAATTTTGAAAGTCTTTGTTTCATTAAATGCACTTTTTCCCTCTGAAGTATTATACTCAGTTTTGCTGGATTGTAATTTTAGGTCCTTTGCCCCCTGCAATATCATATTCCAAGTCCTTCACTTCTTTAATGTGGAAGCTGCTAAATCTTGTGTGAGCCTGACTGTGGCTCCACAATATTTGAATTGTTTCTTTCTGACTTCTTGAAGTATTTTCTCTTTGACATGGGAGCATTGTAATTTGACTATTAATATTCCTGAGAATTTTCATTTGGAAATCTCTTTCAGGGGGTAATCAATGAAGTCTTTCAATTTCCTTTTTATTCTCTGGATCTGGGGTTTTGGGGATTTTTCCTTTATAATTTCTTAAAAAAAGTGTCTAAGTTCTTTCTTTCTATCATGGCTTTTGGGTAGTCTTATAATTCTTAAATTATCTTTCCTTAATGTATTTTCCAGGTCAATTGTTTTTGTTTTGTTTTGTTTTTTTCTGATGAGATATTTCACATTAACTTCTATGTTTTCATTATTTTGCCTTTGTTTTATTGTTTCTTGAAGTCTCATCTAGTCAGCTTCCACTTGTTCAATTTTAATTTTTAAGGAATTATTTTCTTTAGTTTTTATACTTTTTTCCCCATTTCTTCAATTCTGCTTTTTAAGGAGTTCTTTCCATCAGAGAATCTTCGTGCCTCTTTTTCCATTAGGCCAACTTGTCTTGTATGTGTATATTTTCTTCAGAAGTTTGGTGCTCTTTTACCAAATGATTAATTTTCTATTCATATTTTTCTTGCAGCACTCTCATTTCTTTCCCCAATTGTTTCCTCTCTGACTCTTATCTTTCTTTAACTCTTTCAGGAATTCTTGCTGGCCTTGGATACAATTAGTATTTTTCTTTGAGGCTTTGATTGTAAGTGTTTTCACATTGTTGTCTTCTTCTAAGTTTATATCTTGATTTTCCCTACCATTGTATCTGCTTTTTTTTTGTCAATTTCTTTCTGTTTTTAATCTGTTTATTTCCTCAGCTTATTTCCTCACTTTGAACTTTATGTTAAAGCGGGGCTTTGCTTCCCTGCAGGTGGAGAGGTACAGTGCCAGGTTTCAGACTTTTTCATGCTGCTGTTTTCAAAGCTAATCCTGGGGTTCCACAAATTTCCAGTGCTTCCAATTTGCAGTTATCCTGACAGAAGTGTGGACACTGATCTTCTGGTACGTACTCTGGCCTTCACCCAGAAAGGGTCCCTGCTCCCTGGTAGCCACAAATAATTTGGCTCCTCTTGTTTCTGGAACTGTTACCAGGGCCCCTGCTCCTTTGTGGCTGATCATAAGCATCCCTTTTCATCCTGGAACTGCAACCCAGAACTTTTTGTGAGTAATAGAGTTGACAATTCACAACAGTTGTACTCAGGGCCTGTAAAGGGTCACCTGCAATTTCTTTCTGTACATCTGACTGTCCACCTTACCATCTCCGGGTTGAGAGCTCTTGAAGCTGCTGCTGATGCTGTTGCAGCCACCTCAAAGGTCCCTGCTGTTGTTACTGCTGCATTTCTGGCATGTGCCCACCTTGGTATAACAGATCTCTTTTGTGGACATACTAAGTTGTCTTAGGCTGAAAAAAAAATATCTCCCTCTGATTCTTCGTGGATATGCTGCTCCAAAATTTGATTTAAGGCATTATTTTAAAGTTGTTTAGACGGGAATATGGGAGAGTTCTGCTTGGTCCCAGCCTATACTCTTACTTCTCCATTTTATCTCCACCCTAGTAAACCTTCCTATAAAAAGGATTTATGTATTTAAGGTAGTCCTCAGTCAGTAGACATATTAGGCAGGTAATTTGGTGAAGTCAGCCAATTCCTCTGGCATAATCTTCAGTAACTCCAATTCACCTTTATTCCAGATTAAAGCACTGTTTATACATCTCCTCTTCACTCATACAATCACCTCCATCATACACACCCATACAACATAACCTCATGTCTACACTATTGCAATGGCCTTCTGTTTAGTCTCCCTTCCTCAAACCTTTCCCCAACTGAGCCCATCCTCCATTCAGCTACTATTGTGATCTTCATATGATTATGTTACCTCTTATTCAACATATTCTAGTGGCTCACTGTCACCTGCAGGATCAAATATAAAATGCTTTGTTTGACTTTTAAATCCCTTCACATCCTCATCCATTCTTATCTGTCTAATCTTCTCACACTTTGCTCCCTTCCATGTACTCTGTGATCCAATGACACTGGTCTTCATGTTTTCCCTTATACATTACACTTGATCTCCTGACTGTAACTTTTCACTGGCAACTACCTCCTCCATGCCTGGAATGTTCTTTTCACCTTCACCTAATGTTTTCCTTGGTTTCTGTCAAGCTACAGCTCAAATTTGGCCCTCACCAAGTAGCTCAAGAGATCTCCTCAGTTCTCCCTCAATCAATACTAAAAATTACGCTTGAAATTAACTCTCCTTTATACTGTATATATCTGGGATGTACATTTTTGTTTTCCTATTGTCTTGCCCACTGTGATGTGAGCTCGTTGAGGACAGGGGCCACATTTTTGTCTTTCTTTATATCCTGCTTAGCCCTTTGCCTAGCACACAATAAATGGCTTAATAAAAGCTTGATTCTTAAGTTGAACTTCTGTGGAGACTCCAACATAATTGAATGAAGAGGTCTTTTTATTACTCTCAGCATTTTTACAAGCTCATACTTCTTTTCCTTCTTGACACATTTTATAAGACTGTCTCATTCTTGTATGTTTCCTTGGTTGTGTATCCTCACTTCCATCTTTTGTAGTTAAACTTTTGAAATAGAAGATTACTAGAGAGCTCCCTTGCAGCAAGATCCATATGTTTAACACTTCTACTTTTCTTCCTCATTATGATTACTCATAGACTTCTGGGAGCCAAGATGGTGGAGGAAGCTGTAAGTTGCTCTCACCCTCCCATATTGACCCCAAAAAACTCAAAAAATACCTCCCAGGAAAAATCCTGTAGCAGTGAAGCCAGCAGAAATATGGAGTACAGAAGTCTTTTAGCTCTTGAGGTTTTCAAGAAAGAAATTCCAAATTGAAAATATCAAGGAATATTGTAGCTTAATTCCAGAATTATCAGGTCATGGAGAAAATATTACAAGTAGCCAGAAAGAAATAATTCAAATATTGTGAAACCACAGTCAGGAATAGACAGGACCTTACCAGCTTCTACAATTAAAGATTGGAAGACATGGGATATGATATTCTGCAAGGCAAATGAGCTTGGATTATAACCAAAGATCAACTACCCAGCAAAACCAAGCATATTTTTTCAGATGGACATACAATAAAATAGGGGACTTCCACACCTTCTTGATGAAAAGACCAGAGCTAAATGAAAAATTGGATATTCAAATGCAAGACTCAAGAGAGGCATAAAAAGGTAAACAGAAAACGAAAAAAATGTTATTCAATAAAGGCAAACTGTTTACATCCCTGCATGGGAAGATGATACTTATAACTCTTGAGAACTGTATCTTTATTACTACATTTAAAAGGGATATATATAAACAGAGGGTGTAGGTATAAATTGAGTTTGCTGTGATGATAAAAAAACCTAATTAAGTGGTAAAAAGGGATTGTAATGGAAGAAGAGGAAAGGAGGAAACAGAAAAGGATAAATTACATCACATGAAGTGTCACAAAGATATATTACAGTAGAGGGAGAGAAGAGAGGGAGAGATGAACATTATTTGAACCTTATTCCCATCTGATTTGGCTCAAGGAGGGAATAAAATTTTCAGTTAGGCATATAAATCTAACATTCCCTATAGGCAGTAGGAGGGAAAAGGGAAAAGAAAAGGGAGGAGGTGGTTAGAAGGCAGAGAAGAAGTAGTAAGAGAAAAGGGAAAGAAAAGGTAGGGGGCTGATTGAAGAGAGGGAAGATTGAAGGAGGTGGTGGTCAAAAGCAAAAGTCTAAGGAGAAGGGAAAGGGAGAAAGGAGAAAGAAAAACATAAACAGAGGAGAAATAGGATGGAGAGAAAGACACAGATAATAATCATAACTATGAATGTGAATGGGATGAACTCTCACATAAAATGGAAGTTAATAACAGAATGAATTAAAAACCATAGCCCTACAATATGTTATTTACAGGAAACACATTTGAAACAGAGGGATACACACAGAGCAAAAGTAAAAGGCTGGAGTAGAATATATTATGTTTCAGCTGAAATAAAAAAAATCTGTGGTAGCTATCCTATCTCAGACAAAGCAAAAGCAAAAACAGATCTAATTAAAAGAGATAAGGAAGGAAACTACATCCTGCTAAAAGAACACCATAGACAACAAAGTAATAATCATTACTAAATTTATATGCACCAAGTGGTATAGCATCCATATTCTCAGAAGAGAAGTTCAGGGAGTTACAAGAAGAAGTAGACAACAAAATTATACTACTGGGGGACCTCAACCTCCTCCTCTCTAAATTAGAGAAATCTAACCACAAAATAAACAAGAAAGAAGTTAAGGAGGTGAATAGAATTTTAGAAAAGTTAGATATGGTGGACCTCTGGAGAAAATTGAACAGGGATAGAAAGAATATATCTTTTCCTTAGCAGTACATGGCACCTACACAAAAATTGATCTTGTACTAGGGCATAAAAACCTCACAATCCAAAATAGAAAAGCAGAAATATAAAATGCATTCTTTTCAGATCATGATGCAATAAAATTTATATGTAATAAAGAGCCATGGAAAGATAGACTAAAAATTAACTAGAAACTAAATAATCTAATACTAAAAACTGAGTGGAGTCAAACAACAAATCACAGAAACAATCAATAACTTCATCCAAGAGAACAATAATAATGAAATAATATAACAAAACTTATTGGATGCAGTTAAAGTAGTTCACAGAGGAAAATTTATATCTCTAAATGCTTACATGAAAATAGAGAAAAAGGAGATCAATTAATTGGGCATGGACCTAAAAAAGCTAGAAAAAGAACAAATTAAAAATTCTTATTTTAAAACCAAATTATAAATACTGAAAACCAAAGGAGATATTAATAAAATTGAAATCAAGAAAACTATTGAACTAACAAATAAAACTAAGAGCTGTTTTATAAAAAAATAAAATAGATAAACTTTTGGCTAATTTGATTTTTAAAAAAAGAAAGAAGAAAATCAAATTATCAGTATCAAAAATGAAAAAGGTGAATTCACCACCAATGAAGAGGAAATCAAAACAATAATTAGGAGCTATTTTGCCCAACTATGTGCCAATAAATTTCACAATCTTAGTGAAATGGATGAATAATTACAAAAATATAAATTGCCTAAAATGACAGATGAGGAAGTAAAATACTTAAATAACCCCATTTCAGAAAAAAGAAATTGAATAAGTCATCAATAAACTCCCTAGGAAAAAATTTCCAGGGCCAGAAGGATTTACAAGTGAATTCTATCAAACATTTAAAGTACAATTAATTCCAATACTGGATATTGGAATTTGCGAAATAGGCAAAGAAGGAATCCTACCAAATTCTTTTTATGATACAAATATGGCACTGATACCTAAACTGGGAATAGCTAAAACAGAAAAAAAAATTATAGACCAATTTCCCTAATGAATATAGATGCAAGAATTTTAAATAAAATATTAGCAAAAAGATTACCTCAACTTATAATGAGAATAATACATCATGACAAGGTGGGATTTATACCAGGAATGCAGGGCTGGTTCAATATTAGGGAAACTCTCAGCATTATTGACCATAACAACAACAAAACTAACAGAAACCATATGATAATCTCTGTAGACTCAGAAAAAGCTTTTGACGAAATAAAACATGCATTCCTATTAAAAAATACTAGAGAGCATAGGAATAAATAGTCTTCCTTAAAATGTTAAGTAGCATCTACCAAACCCTCAGTAAGCACTTATTGTAATGGGGATAAGGTAGAAGCATTTCCAACAAGATTGGGGGTGAAACAAGGATCTCCATTATCACCACCATTATTCAATATGGCACTAGAAACATTAGCTTTAGCAATGAGAGAAGAAAAAAGAAATAGAAGGAATTAGAATAGGCAAAGAAGAAACAAAACTATCAGTCTTTGCAGATGATATGATGATGTACTTAGGGAATCATAAAGAATCAAGTAAAAATCTCCTTGAAATAATAAATTAGCAAAGTTGCAATACATAAATAAATCCACATAAATCAGCATTTCAATATATTACTAACAAAGCCTGACAGTGAGAGATAAAAAGAGAAATTCCATTTAAAAGTTACTGTAGACATTCTAAAATATTTAGGAGTCTACCTGCCAAAATAAACCCAGGAATTATATGAATACAATTAGAAATCACTTTTCACACAAATAAAGTTAGATCTAATTGGAAAAATATCAGTTGCTCATGGGTAGACCAAGCTAATATTAAAAAAATTACAATTCTACCTATTCAGTCCCATACCAAACTACCAAAAATTATTTTATAGAGCTAGAAAACATAATAATAATATTCATCTGTAAGAACAAAATGTTCAGAATATCAAAGGAACTAATGAAAAGAAATGCAGGAGGAGGTGGCCTACCCATTCCAGATTTTAAATTGTATTATAAAACAATAATCATCAAAACTACTTGGTACTGGTTAAGAAATAGAGTGGTAGATCAGTGGAATAGGTTAGGTATGCAAGACACAGTAGTCAATGGCTATAGCAATCTACTATTTGGTAAACCCAAAGACCCCAGCTTCTGGGATAAGAACTCACTATTTGAGAAAAACTGGAAAATAGTATGGTAGAAATTTGTTGTAGATCATTTTACACCATATGCCAAAATAAAATCAAAATTGGTATAAGATTTAGGTATAAAGGCTGATACAATAAACAAACTGAGAGAGCAAGGAATAGTTTACCTGTCAGATTTGTGGAGAATGGAAAAATTTATGACCAAACAAGAGAGAAAGAACATTATGAAATGCAAAATGGGGTAATTTTGATTATATTAAACTGAAAAGATTTTACACAAACAAATCCAGTGCAACCGAGATTAGGAGGGAAGCAGAAAACTGGCAAAGAATTTATACAACCATTGTCTCTAATAAAAGTCTTATTTCTAAGATATATAGAGAACTGAGTCAAATTTATGAGAATACAAATCATTAGCCAATTGATAAATGGTCAAAGGATACGAACAGGCAGTTCTTAGAGGATGAAATTAAAACTATCTATAGTCATACGAAAAAAATGTTCTAAATCACTATTGATTAGAGAAATGCAAATCAAAACAGCTCTGAGGTACCATATCACACCTATCAGATTGTCTAACATGACAAAACATGGAAATGATAAATGCTGGAGAAAGTGTGGGAAAATTGGAACACTAATGCATTGTTGGTGGAGTTGTGAAATGATCCAACCTTTCTGGAGAGCAATTTGGAACTATGCATAAAGGGCTATAAAACTATGCATACCCTAGGACCCAGCAATACCATTTCTAGGTCTGTATCCCTAAGAGATCATACACATGGGAAAAAGGTAGACATGTATAAAAATACTTATAGCAGCTCTTTTTGTGGAGGCAAAGAATTGGAAATTGAGGGGATGACCATCAGTTAGGGAATGGCTGAACAAGTTGCGGTATATGAATGTCATGGAATACTATTATGCAATAAGAAATGATGAGCAGGCAGACTTCGGAAAAACCTGGAAAGACATATATGAACTGATGTTGAGTGAAGTGAGCAGAACCAGGAGAACATGGTACATAGTAATAGCCACATTGTGTGATGACTAACTTTGATAGACTTATCTCTTCTTAGCAATTCAAGGGTCTAAGGCAACTTCAAATGGCTTATGATGGAAAATACTGTCCACATTCAGAAAAAGGAACTATGAAGTCTGAATGTAGATTGAAGAATATTATTTGCTCTCTCTCCCTCTCTCTTTTTTTTCATTTCTTCTTTCTCTTGGTTTTTCCCATTGGTTCTAATTGTTCTTTTCAACATGTCTAATGTGAAAATAGGTTTAATATGAATGTATATGTTGAGCCTATATCAATTTACATGCCATCTTGGGGTGGGGGGAGTGGAGACATGGGGAAAAAATTTGGAACTCAAAATCTTGTGGAAGTGAATGTTGAAAACTAAAGATAAATAAATTTATTATTTAATAAAAGTTGCAAAGAGAAAAAATAAACACTACCACAGCCATGCTCCATTTCCTTTTTGATACATTCACAAAATTACTTTGTGTGACTATAGTCATTCCCAACAATCAAGCATTATCATTAACATTGACTTGTTTTACATAATTAGGACTATGAGAGAGTATTGCAAATGTACTTCCAGGGATGTTGTCATTAGATACTTGGCTCAACTTCATTTAAGATCTACTTTAATGACCAGACATCTGACTTTAGTAGAAATAGCTTACTAATTCTATATCTAGACATATATGCTTATGATCATAAAAATTCTCCTAATTTTATAATAAATCCTTTTCTAGAAGAAAACATTTGACTTCTGAACTATGAATATGAACTTTATGTTCACAGTAAAACTACACACTTTGTCTGACAATGAACTGAGTTTTTCAAAAATCTCAGATTGAATTTCTCCCCCTACCCTTTGTAAAATCAAGAGAAGCATGATACAGCATCACTGAAATGGGACATTTAGGCTACTACCTTGGTTCTAGCTGAAGAGCTCCTCTGTAATAGCTGGATGACCAAGGGAAAGTCATACTCCCAGAAATGTAATTTTCTCATCTATAAAATGAGGAAAATATGTTAATATAATCCCTTATAAATTTAAAATCTCTTGATTTCTGTGAATAATTATTAATTGGAAACTCAGAGTAGAGATTTGAGCATGATAAAAATTCAGGTTAAATAAAAAACCCAAATCAAATTGCTGATAAATTTGTTAGGGAGTTGTTTATTATTACTGAAGGTACTAAAAGTAGCATCTCTGAAGTATAGTGCTAATGTACAAGTAGAATATATAAAATAATTAAATGAAATTATTAAATATGCTACAAATTTGTTGTTATGGCTCAAATGCTTGCTACAAACAAAATCTGATGCAGCTCACAAAAAGCCAGAGACTAATATCATCTTGAAGAAAACAAAGATTTTTTGATAAAGGTCCCCTACAACATTCTAACTTCTGCCAGTGGAAAAGCAGGCTCCATTTGGAAACTGAAGATCTGGGTTCAAGTGTTAACTCTGCTACCTGCTACCCATATGACCTTTGGCAATTCACTTTACCTCTCATCCTTGGTTTCCTTGTCTATAGATAAAAAATGCTGGAATAGGTATCTCTAAGTCTATAATCTATGGTATGATGGCCCCATTGACATTTAGGATTTTTGCTTCTTTGAAAGTGAAGATGCAATTTTCTTTTCTCAATTAAAAGTTTCTATATTCAGAGCATTAGTTTTTCTTGAACTTGAGGTGAACATTAAACTATCCAGCACTAGAAACTTGAAATAATATGAATATAGGCCTTGAGAACTGTTTTTATCAACATGTAGGAACTATATCTCTAAAGCAGATATGGGGCCTAGCTCATACAGGTTTCAGGCAATTTCTGATTCAATTGGTTTTTATGACAACCTTTTCATAAAAAATGCAAAATATCCTCATCCTTTTAGCCCAGTCTTCCTCAAATACTCCCTTAATTCAGAAGTATTTACATACGCACATGTACACACAAATGTACAAACCCACAAAGACAATACTACAAGATGGATGCCTGACTGGGCAAGGGGTCAAGTAAGACCCACTACTTTCACAGAAAGTTTGGGGGATCATTTTTGCTGTGGAAGAGTAATATAATTAACTCCCCTTCCTTCCTGTGGGCAACTAGATGGAACAGGGGATATAGTGCTTGACCTGGAGTCAGGAAAACGCTGGCTTCAGACATTTGTTAGTTTTGTGATCCTGGGCAAGTCACTTAACCCTGTTTGCCTCAGTTTCCTCATCTGTAAGCTGAGCCGGAGAAGGAAATGACAAACTACTCCAGTGTCTCTGCCAAGAAAACCTCAAACAGGGTCAGGAAGAGTCGGACACTACTAAAAAGAACTGAAAAGCAACAACAATCTCCCCATATCTATTGTTCCCTCTTAGTGTCAAGGAACTGCAGGAGCTACACATAACCAGGATCAAAATGCTTCCTGCCCTTATGACATGAATATTTTAGGTTTTACAGACTTTAGCCCAATAATGTATAAAAACTTTGTAAGCTCAGTAGAAGAAGCAAAGATTTTTAAAAACCCGGGGACATTAGCAATCTGTGGACTTGACTAAATGTTTCCTGACTCATCAAAACTACACACAGTGGTTATACAACCATGAATCTTTCCTGCACAAAGACCTAGTCATTTTACCCTAACTCCCATTATATTCCTCTTGTGAGTGTTTGTACATACTACTTCCCCAGCTGTCATACATAAGGAATAACAACAGTGGTTTCCTCAGAATTCTTCTCTAGAAAAGATTCACTTTGGTTTAATTGGGAGCTGTTTTTGGAGCTGTTTCTCATATATGCCCACTTCCCCTCATAATCTAATTTAGACTAACTTTCTAGGACCATTCTGTGGATGATATAGACACTGGTATGGGAACTCAGTTTCCCCAGGAACACACAGACATGATCCAATTTCTTGGATGTAAATAAAATGTGCAAGTTCCAAAGGAAATATGGTGACTCACCAAAAAGGATAATAGTGAAGTAGTTTCTAGTTTTCCATTGCCACAGGCAATGTGTTGGTTGCCTTTCACAGCCTCATAAGAATGAACATTGGGGAAGAAAATTCAATAGTAAGGAAGCTGGTCTCCTGAAACAGAGAAAAGAAGATGGACCAGGATACTAGCATCAGAACTTGATCTCTCTTTAGTTTCATTGGTTCACAGACATGATGAGGATGGAAAGTGTCAGCTAATGAATCACCCATTCCACTTTTGTGGCTATAAATGAATGAATGAAAAAGCATATAATAAGCATATAATAAATACTATATGCCATGCATTCTGCTAAATGCTAGGTTTAAAAATAGGAAAAAAAGCAAGATACCCTCTGCCCTCAAAGTGCTTACATTCTAATAGGGGAAGACAAAATGTATCAGGGAGTGGTAGCAATGGATAGGTACTTTAAACTGGAAAGTCACAGAGTGTAATCTTGGGCAATTGATTGTCATTTTCCTTCTGGGAAAGATTGTGTACATTTGATTACTATCCCAGAGCAAGTGATGGACAGAAGGAGCCAGGGGAAGTGAACACTTTACAGCATAGCAGGAATATGGTCAAAGCACAGTGATAATGGGTTTAAGATTGACTACCTACAATGCATTCTCACCACTTAGGAGAATAGAGCCACAAGGAGGGAGCTAAAGGATTGTATTTGTCTTCTTTTTCCCAACCAAAACTTGGACATCCATAACTCCACTATCTCAGTCTATTAATAGTGATTTTCACCAGGTATTGTGAAAGAGCTTTCTCTAAACAAATGGAAATTTTTATCCTACCTATCAAATGATCTAGAAGCTATGTCAAGGAAAGTGGTAGCAATGCACTGCTTGCTTTCATAAAAAGGGAAGATAGAAAGAAATTGCTCCTGATGGACAGAGTGTTAAAAACATTTTCTGTTGTGTCAATAGTCCAAGTCATACATCTCCAAAAGGATTCCCTCATACAATATGTATTCCAAATGTATACCTAGCCACTATTTGCTGATTACAATAAGAGGGAATTAATTACCTCCTGAGACATCCCATTTCACTTCAACTGACTTTTCTTATTAGGAAGTTTTTCCTTACATCAAATATAAAAATGCCTCTTAGAAGTTTCTCTACATTGTTCCTAATTCTGAAGCGAATAAAAACTCCACATGACAACTTCTCAGGTCCTTGGAACCAGTTCTCATGTACCCCATGAGACGCCTCTAGGTTTAATATCCCTATTTCTTTCAACAAATACTTACATCACATGAACTCCAAGTCCTTCACCATGCTGCTTGAAGTCCTCTGGATCCTCTCTGCCTTATCAATGTCCTTTCTAAAATAGAATCTCCATCCAATGCAAATATGTGCCAATCAACCATATCAATTTCTTGCCTAACAGGCATGGAGTAGTGCATTGAGTGCTTCAAAGGAATGTAAAATAATTAGAAGACGTGCTTCCTGCCCTGGAAGAGATTAAAATCTAGTCATAGAGGAAACTTTCATGCACATGAAACCACTGGAGGATGAATTTATAAGACACACATCAAAAACCACAAATTATCATAGGATAGACTTCTTACAAAAGTGCTGAAGAGGCATTGTGCTTGGAAGAGTAAAAAGTTTAAAGCTAGTCTTTGAAAGACATGAAAGACAGATTAGCAAAAAGAGGTTCTAGATAAAGAATATATCTAAACACCGAAAAGGAAAAATCATCTTGGGAGAAGGAGGCAACAAATATATTTATTTGGCTGAAGGGAACGGTCTACATAGAGAAGTAACAAAATATAATCTATTTAATAAATATCTATTCAGCCTCATATATGTGAAAAACTTTGTGCTATCTAAGGGATACCAAGAAGTTTAAAATGGCCCTTGCCATCAAACAGCTTGAAATCTGGTTGGGAAGACAAGACAAACATGAGGAAGGAAGATAGGAAGGAAGGAAGGAAGGAAGGAAGGAAGGAAGGAAGGAAGGAAGGAAGGAAGGAAGGAAGGAAGGAAGGAAGGAAGGA
>NW_020954569.1:5883417-5931188 GCF_900497805.2 Vombatus ursinus | reverse complement strand
GGAAGGAAGGAAGGAAGGAAGGAAGGAAGGAAGGAAGGAAGGAAGGAGGGGAAGGAGAGAGGAAGGGAGGGAAGGAAAAATATAACACTTCAACATAACAACTATTCAACAAACATTAATTAAATGTATGCTTTGTGAAAAGCAATTGACTAAGTGCTGAGGAAGCAAGCATAAACACAAAATAATGCCTGCCCTGAAAAAGTTGACATTCTTTTATAAGGCCATATTTCATTTCTCCATTTCTCTTATCCATAACATCCAGTTCACTCCTTCTTCAAAAGTTCAATAATTCCTGATCTCAATTAAGTTCATATGCCTTCCAAGAGTACAGATCAATATTCTAAACCTTTTCATTCTGTATGACTCCTGTTGCTTCATCATTATCCTTCTATAAATCCACTATAAAATCTGTACACAATGTGCTAGAGCCCTTTCTCTAGGTCACTTAACATTAGGTGGGTACCAGTGCAATACTTTACAGATCCATATGTTATCTCTCACAGATGCTACATAATCAGCCTACTTTCTTTTTTAATCTTTCATGTCTTCATGATCTTTCGTAATCTTCAAGTTACCTAATTATTTTAGATAACTTCCTGTTTTGTTGGGGTTTTTTTATTTATTACAGGGAGAAGATTGAGCTTGTGTAAAGGGCTGTGTAACTCCCTAAATGCAAAACAGATCATTCCCTTTCTACTATTCTATTCTACATCTGATGTATTGTCCATCTGGTGTATCTTTCCAATATACCTATGATGATGGACTAACTCAAGGGAATGCTCATCCAACTGTATGTCACAGTCTAGAGAAGTAATCAACAAACTTTTCTGGGTCACACCACTAACAATAAATGATTTTTGAGCCCTCACCAACAAAACATATATTTACTTGTTTATAATATAGATAGATAAATACTTAATATATATTTTCCTAATATTCATGGATATTTTGAAATTCACAAAAATAGACATTTTAAAAGGAAGAAATAAAGTTGAAATAGTATTTGATCCTAGAATCAGTAGGGAAGCATTGATTCTATTAAGTAGGGCAATGAAATAAGCAGACCTGCACTTTAGAACAATCACATTGTCAGCTATGTGGAGGATGAATTGGAGAGGAAACAGACTTGAAGCAGAGAAACTAATTAATAGTTTATAGACCAGGGAAGGCCTGATTAGCACCTTCACTAGGCTGGTAGCTATGTGAGAAGAAAGTAATGGAACAGATATGAGGGGTAGAAAAAAGATATGGCAATTGATTATACATGTGGGTTTGTAGAGAGCAAAAAAAAAAAAATCAAAGAAGACACCCAGATTGTGAACCTGAGTGACTAGAATGTTGGGTGTGACATTAAGAGCCATAGGGAAGTTGGGAAGATAGGCATATTTAGGAAAAAAAGATAATGTGGAACTTTGTGACTATATAACAGCTTATACATGGCTACTTATACTAACTTTGTCCAAGACAAGAGGGAAACAGAAGAGAAGGGGCCATTCTTCTAGTCACTGCTCTAGAGTGGGCTCACTGGGGCCCTTACTATAGCCATGAAGTGATTTGAAGTGAAGGGTATGAGGAAGAGGGGGAATATGTTTTTTTGTTTGTTTTTTTTTTTGCTTTGTTTTGTTTTGTTTTGGGGGGAGGCAGGTAGATTTTCCAAGTGGTGCTGGTGGAACTGTTCCTGTGGCCAGGATGGAGGTTGAGTTATAATCGCACTAACGGGTCACCACATGTATCAGAAGAGGAGAAGTTGAGAGTGTGCACAGCAGAAGGGAGAAGACTAAGGGAATGTTAGATGATAAGAGCAAATATGATTATATTGAAGATAACTCCACTATACGCTATTGACTATTCATGGAAGCGGTGAAGGAGAAGTTGACTCACCTTACCTCTTTTCTATTTGTTAAATAAATACCTGTTAATGTCAGGACTTTTCCCAAGCTTTGTAGTACACTTGCCTAGCCAGAAACATTCTTATTCCATTTGGTTTTTCTTCCGTGTATTGTTAAACTGAAATTTTTTGAGTGGTTGTAGATTTCCTTAAGAAAATTTATACTAGTTAGGACCTTTGACCTTGATAAATTATTATAATGTCATCCACAAACAGGAGCTTCTGGGGAATTTTGTAATCTAAAGAAAACCACCTTTTCATTTATAATATATTCTAGACATCCCTGGTGTCAGTGGCAAGAACCTTTGGTGAACATATGTCTCACCAAATGATCTGTGAAAGCCAAATTATCTGGAAAATTATTTGTGAAAGCCTACCTCATGTCACATTTTCACAATAATCTACCTCCTGTCCTCACTTCATCCCATGTGTATATACACATAGTGCTAAATCTTATACAGATTTTCTAGAAAGAGAAAATATATAGGGACCAGTAACTACTGTTTTTTTTCAATCATTTTTTGTTAGTAGTAAGGAAGTACAATAGCCAGATGGTCCTGTCTCAGGAAAGTCAATTGTTTAATTTTAAGTGTGAGCATTTGCACCTTGAAAATCATTTTGTTGACTATCTTGATTTAAGAAAGTGATGGAGAAAATGTTAAGAATGCAGATTAAACCATAAAATGCTTCATACATTTTTTTGGAGAATGAACTGGTAAGCATTTACTAGCAAGCTGTTGAATACTATTATCTGAATTCACCACTAACATCTATTAATTTTTTTTCTGTAATGAAATCTGTACTTTCATGTTTACACAGGTACTAAATGAATTAATAAAGAATGAAGTTGGTCAAATAGCCAAAGGATTAAATACAAAAAGGATATTATCAGCATATCTGGTAGGCTGAGACCAATGCCACATTCTACAGAGGGTACAACTGAGGACTAAAAAAGTGAAATGACTTGCCTAAGATCACTCAGTTAGTTAAGGCCAGAGTTAATTATTAAAACCAGAGTCACTAATATAGGTCTTATGCTTGTTACACTAAAATATTCTACAGGGAGGCCCACTCAATGAGGGCATTAAATTAGAGAAGATAGGAGATTTTTTTATTTGGTACCCATAGGCTGTAAATCAATTAGCAGAAATGTGGCATGAAGATGATGTTTAAAGATGACTATTAATGGAGTTTTTGGTGGAATAGATTGGATGCCAGGAGGACACTGGGAAGGGGAGACATATTGCAGACTATGACACAATTCAGACCTAAGAAAACATGAGCCTAGATTAAGGTGATAGATATGGAAGGAAAGGTTAAAATCCAGCACTGATAATATGGAAAGAATAATTGGATCTTGTAAGGGATCTCATGCTGGGAATGAAGAAAACAAAGAAATTTAAAATGACTTCAAATTTGTGGGCTTAAGGGACTAGGAAGATTAAGGTATTTTTATTACAAAGAATCTTGGAAGACTTCTCTATAATGACTGTGATAAATGGTTGATTTGACAGCAAAAGTTTGTTGTTTTTTTTTTAAGAAGAATAGAATGGTACATTTTAGAGAGCTAATTCATGCCTTTTTTGGCAGATGGTAAAACTAAGGCCTGTGAAGATTAAGTGACATGAACTTAATGTTCTAGGTAGTAACAGGCTATGATTCACACTCAAGTCTTTGGACTCCAAATTCAGTAATTTCCTGTAGGAGGGGGAAAAATTCTTTTCTTCTTTCAAGAAAAACAAAAGCTCTTTTGACTAGCAATTTGACAATAGAATTTTTACCAAGAAGAATAGAACTTGTGACAAATTATTTTTATCCTGTTCTGTATTCTAGGATATTTTAATGATGCTATGTAACATGCCATGCACATTAAGTAGGTCTAGTGTGGGTGAAAATGCAATTTTGACAGAACCTTTGATATGTTTTATATAAAGGATTATATTTAAAAGTACTTCTGTCATTCAGCCACAAATCAATCAATTCCATTGCTGCTTAGTAGTAAATGCCTACATGTCAATTATTTTATTACTCACATACATTAGAAAAACAGATGGGTATTTTAAAAGATCTGAACTGATAAATAGTTCCAAAAAACTTTTACACCATTGTAAATTCAATGCAATAAATATTAATTAAGCTCCCACTATGTGCCAGGTATTATGCTAAGCTTTGGGGATACAAATTAGAAGAAGAGACAGTTCAGTCCCTGCTTTAAGGTTTGGAAAAGCCACTGTAATGAGTCTGATAGTCAATCAACTAGAGAGGTGCACAATGGATGACAACACGAAAAATGAGATTGAAAAATGGGAAGGAGCAGGGAAACCACCAGGTGGTGCCCAGAGTGGGAAAATGATGTTCTTAAGTGTAGAAACCAAGCTGAGCTGCTGAAGGAAAATGGAGAATTACCTGGAAAGTTTTGATCTGAGCTCTCTACAAAGGAAAGCATTAGGAGGAGTTTAATGCTCCATCGTCCAGTTCTCCAGTCATAGAGGAGAGGAAACTGAGGGATTTAAGAAGGTGTTAAGTGTCAAAAATTGTCAATCAGCATAGTGATGAAATTTCAAGTCATCAGCTTATCTTAGGAGAGACATGATACTCCTTGAGATGGAATCCCAACAGAGCTGCTAATGGAAAATACAGTTACCTCCTCTTTATGAAATTCAGATATAGCAAAAACCCATTCTCAAACATTTGTGATCTCTAAATGAGTTCTAAAAGAGCTGTTCTTTAGTGATGTCTGACCAACCTTTCTCTTAAGGAACCTGTATGTAGAACCAGCCTTTAGGTAAAATTGTGAATACAAATTCTGTCTTTAGCATTCTCTTTTTGTTTTGTTTTGTTTTGTTTTGTTTGTTTGTTTGTTTGTTTTCCCCACCCTCTCTTTTTCAGCATCCTTAAGTAACCAATGTATTCACAATCAATCAAATAACATTTTTAAGTTATATGTTAAGCTAGGCATGTAAACACAAATAATGAAATAATATTTACTCTCAAGAAGCTTACATTATATTGGGAGAGACAAGCATATATAAGTATACATAGAATAAATAGAAAGAAAGTATGTGTATATATAAGACACATTATATCTATAGATATGGATAAGTTAAATACAAGGTGATTTGGTAGGGAGGGAATTAAAAGTTAGAGGAATCTAATGTTATGTATAGAAGATGGTATCTGAACTGTGTCTTCAAGGAGAGGGATTTTAGTGTGAGATGGAGGTGAGGAGGGTGTCAGTTACAGGAATGGGGGGTGTCCAGTACAAAGACACAGAGACAGGAAATGGAACATCATTCCTGATGGGATGGGGAATAATGTAAACTGGGTACAATCTCTTAGGACAAATTATGAAACAGTTGACAAAACTACACAGAATTGCTATTTTATCATACAGGCAATAGGAAGCCATAGAATTTATTGAGCAGGGGAGTAGCATGGTCAGGCCTAGACTTCAGGAAAAAATCACTTTGTTGATGCCCTTTACTACCCAAGGTCTCCACTATAGAAAAGCACCTGTGTTTTCTTGACCAGACATAATCTCATGCCCTGGACCCATGCTTCCCCTGATCTCCTCTGTAACAAAACCTCTTAACTCCAGTCTCATGCCATTGGATAGAAGAAGCCTGGTATAATAGAAAGAATAGTAGACTAGGTGTGAGGAGACCTCTATTACCTTTCCATTAGCCTTATAATCTTGTACAAATCAATTAATTTTCCTTGGCCTCCATTTCCTCAACTATAAAACAAATAGTTTAAATAGATTTTCTCCAAAAGACCCAGGCTTGAAAGTGGTTCTACCAAAAGTGCTAAGTAGACAAAACTGAATTTTCACTCAAAAGTTAATGACTCAATATGCTACTTCTACCAAGAATAATTGGATTAAACATGGTTGTCCTAGAGATGAATATTTCAACCCAGGGGGAAAAACTTCAAAAAGAGGTAAACAAAATTTCAAAACAATCAAACATCAAGCATATATTAATTGAGTATTAGGTACTCTGGATACAAGGGCAAAAATGAACCATCACCTTCCTCAAGAAGCTTACATTCTAGGGAGTGGAAGGTGAGCTGATACATAACAAAAGAGTAAATAAATACATTACATATACAAAGAAATGAAACAGGAAAGGCTGAAGAAAGTAGCACTTGAATTTGAAGCTAGAGATTTTAAGAGTCAAAGACACCAGGAGGAAGGCCATAATAGGAACAGGGGACAGCTTGTACATGTAGGCTCTCTTCTGAGTTCACAGGTGGCCCTAAGAAATCCGCAATGACATCTCACACAAGGCACATATGGTGTGCTGGAGCCAGCTAGAGCCAACACAGAAGAGCTGATTGTCAAATTTTCAATGTGAGCTTTTAGACCTTAGAAATAAGTAAACGTGTTGGTCAAAAGCTTCTGGGAGCCAAGATGGTGGAGTAAAAACATAGTCGCTCTCACCTTCCCCTATCAACCTCTGAAAACCCAGAAAATATCACCCCAGAAAAAACCCTGGAACAGCTGAACCAGAAGAAAGACAGGGTGCAGCAGTGCAGCAGCCCAGGTAGCTAGAGGGATTAATGGGAAAGGCCCCTCTTACCCTGGGGGAAGGGGAGCAGTAGGAAACAGGAGTGGCCCAGCCAGCTAGTGGAAAGACCCACTTTAGTACACCAGGAGGAGATTCTGGTGCCTTGGCATTCTACAGCAAACAGGTCTCCCAGTGCCTCAGCAAAAATAAGGGAAGCAGCACTACAAAGGGCCCCAGGCGAATAAGCACCTAGCAGCATTTGTCTGAAAGGAGCTGAAGAAAGCAACCTAGGGGTGCCAAAAAATTCCAGCCTTGTTGATTCCAGCCCAACACCAGGTAAGCTGTCAGAACCCTACAGCCTCCAACTGCCAACCAGGAGGATGTCCCGAAGCCCAGGTGGTCGAACAGGCAAATGCCAACAGCTGTACCTCCAAGTGCCTCAGTGAGGGTAGGGTAACTGGTGGAAACCAGCTCAGAAAACCACCAGGTGCCTCGGCATTCTACAGCAAAGAAGTCTCCCAGTACCTCAACAGAAATAAGGGAGGCAACACTGCAAGGGGCTTCAGGCAGATAAACACCTGGCAGCACTTACTTAAAAGGAGCTAAACAAAGCTAAAGGAAAGGAAAAGCAGGCAACCTAGATTTACCTGAAAGTCCCAGCCTTGCTGATTCCAGCCCAACACCAGATAAGCTGCCAGAACCCTACAGCCTCCAATTGCCAACATAAGAGGCCCCAGCTCCCAAAGCCAGTGACAAAGACCTAGGCTCCAAACACAAGAAGCTTGGGTCAGTGCCCTCTGCTCCCCAGCAGGAGAGCTTAATCTCTGTAAGGGCCAGGGAATAAAGAAACACCATGAGTAAAAAGAAACGTACCATAGATTCCTATTATGAGAAGAGTGAAGATCAAGACAGAAATTCTGAAGAGGACAACACTGTCATCAAACTCACATCTCTAACATCAAAAGGGAATATGAACTGGTCTGAAGCCCAAAAAGCCTTCTTAGAAGAACTCAAGAAGGATTTAAAAGTCAAATGAGAGAGGTAGAGGAGTCCTTTAAAAGTACAACTGGCCAATTGGAAAAAAAAAGTACACTGAAGAAAACAAGTCCCTAAAACACACAATTGGCCAATTGGAAAAAAAGTACAATGAAGAAAATAAATCCCTTAAAAATACCATTGGCCAATTGGAGAAGAAAGCACAAAATCTAACAGAAGAAAACAGTATGTTAAAAATTAGAATTGAACAAATGGAAACTAATGATTCTATGAGAGAGCAAGAATCAGTCAAACAGAAATGAAAAAAATGAAAAAATAGATGAAAATGTGAAATACCTCAAGGGTAACACAGCTGACCTGGAAAATCGATCCAGGAGAGACAATTTAAAAATTATAGGCCTACCTGAAAGTCATGATGAAAAAAAGAGCCTGGACAATATTCTTCAGGAAATCATAAAGGAAAACTACCCTCAAGTCCTAGAACCTGAAGGTAAAATAACTATAGAAAGAATCCATTGCTCCCTGCCTGAAAGAGATACCAAATTGAAAACACCAAGGAATATAATAGCTAAATTCCAAAATTACCAGATTAAAGAGAAATTACTGCAGGCAGCCAGAAAGAAACAATTTAAATATCGTGGAACCACAGTCAGGATTACACAGGACCTTGCAGCCTCTACATTAAAAGACCGTAGGGCATGGAACATGATATTCCATAAGGCAAAGGAGCTTGGAATGCAGTCAAGGATTAACTACCCAGCGAAAATGAGCATGATTTTTCAGGGAAGGAGATGGATATTCAATGAAATAGGGGACTTCCAAATGTTCCTGATAAAAAGACCAGAGCTCAACAAAAAAAATTGATCTTCAAGTACAAGATTCAAGAGAGACATAA
This sequence comes from Vombatus ursinus, assembly GCF_900497805.2. Taxonomy (NCBI): domain Eukaryota; kingdom Metazoa; phylum Chordata; class Mammalia; order Diprotodontia; family Vombatidae; genus Vombatus; species Vombatus ursinus. The sequence goes on along the minus strand of NW_020954569.1, from coordinate 5,922,901 downwards.
AAAGGTAAATAGGACAGAAAGATACAATGTGTTGTTAATAAGGGCAAAATGTTTACATCCCTACAAGTGAAAATGACACTTGCAACTCTTGAGAACTGTATTGTTATTATACCATGTTAAAGGAGTATACATAAAGGGTGTGGATATAAGTTGACTTTGACGTAATGATAAAAAAAAAAATTAATCAAGTGGGTTAAATGGATCCAAGTAGGTGGAATAGTCTGAGATAAGAAAATGTACCCAGAAAGGAGGAGGCAGAGAAGGGTAAATTACATTACAGGAAAAAGACATAAAAACCTAGTAGAACAGAGGTAAAGAAGGGAGGGGGATGAGCATTGTTTGAACCTTACTCTCATCAGATTTGTCTCAAGAAGGGAATAACATAATCAGTTAGGTATAGAAATCTAACTTGCACTATAGGCAGTAGGAGGGAAAAGGGGAAAGAAAAGGGAGCGGGGTAGAGGGAGGGAAGAAGGAATAAAGGGGAAGAAAAGGGAAAGGGATAACAGAAGAGAGGTGGGACCATAGGAGGTGCTGGTCAAAAACAAAACACTAGTGAGGAGGAGGAAAGGAGAAAGGAGAAAGAAAAGCATAAACGGGGGGAGGGAAAGTGTAGAGAAAAAGACACAGATAGTAATCATAACTGTAAATGTTAATGGGATGAACTCTCCAATAAAACGGAAGCGTACAGCAGATTAGATTAAAAACCATAATCCTACAATATGTTGTTTAGAGGAAACATATTTGAAAAAGAGTGACACATACAGGGTAAAGATAAAAGGCTGGAGCAAAATATATTATGCTTCAGCTGAAGTAAAAAAATCAGGGATAGCAATCCTGATCTCAGATAAAGCAAAAGCAAAAATAGATCTTGTCAAAAAGAGATAAGGAGGGAAACAACATCCTGCTAAAAGGCACCATAGACAATGAAGTAAAAAAATTACTAAATATATATGCACCAAATGGTATAGCATCCAGATTCTTAGAGGAGAAGTTCAGGGAGTTACAGGAAGAAATAGACAGCAAAATTATACTAGTAGGGGACCGCAACCTTCCCCTCTCTGAACTAGATAAATCTAAGCACAAAATAAATAAAAAAGAAGTTAAGGAGGTGAATAGAACATTAGAAAAGTTAGGTGTGATAGACCTGTGGAGAAAACTGAATGGGGATAGAAAGGAATATACTTGTTTCTCGGTGGTACATGGCACATACACAAAAATTGACCATGTACTAGGGCATAAAAACCTCACAATCCAATGCAGGAAGGCAGAAATAGTAAATGCATCCTTTTCAGATCATGATGCAATAAAAATTATATGTAATAAAGGGCCATGGAAAGATAGAATAAAAAATAATTGGAAACTAAATAATCTAATCCTAAAAAATGATTGGGTCAAACAACAAATCATAGAAACAATCAATAATTTCATTCAAGAGAATGACAATGATGAGACAACATACCAAAACTTATGGGATGCAGCAAAAGCAGTTCTTAGGGGAAGTTTTATATCTCTAAATGCTTACATAAATAAAATAGAAAAAGAGGAGATCAATGAATTGGGCATACAAGTAAAAAAACTAGAAAAAGAACAAATTAAAAATCCTCAATTAAACACCAAATTAGAAATATTGAAAACCAAAGGAAAAATTAATAAAATTTAAATCAAGAAAACTATTGAACTAATAAATAAAACTAAGAGCTGGTTTTATGAAAAAACCAATAAAATAGATAAACCAATAAAATAGATAATAAATAGGTTAATCTAATTAAAAAAAAGAAAGAAGAAAACCAAATTACTAGTATCAAGAATGAAAAGGGTGAAACTACCACCAAGGAAGAGGAAATTAAAACAACAATTACGAATTATTTTGCCCAACTATGTGTCAACAAATTTGACAATCTCAGTGAAATGGACATATATTTACAAAAATATAAATTGCCCAGATTAACAGAAAAGGAAGTAAACTGCTTAAATAACCCCATCTCAGAAAAAGAAATTGAACAAGTCATTGATAAACTCCCTAGGAAAAAATCTCCAGGGCCAGATGGATGTACATGAGAATTCTATCAAACATTTAAAGAACAATTAATTCCAATACTGTATAAACTATTTGGTAAAATAGGTAAAGAAGGAATCTTACCAAATTCTTTTTATGATACAAATATGGTGCTGATACCTAAACCAGGAAGAGTCAAAACAGAGAAAGAAAATTATAGAACAATTTCTCTAGTGAATATGGATGCAAAAATGTTAAACAAAATATTAGTAAATAGATTACAGCAATTTATCACACAAATAATACACTATGACCAGGTAGGATTTATACCAGGAATGCAGGGCTGGTTCAATATAAGGAAAACTATCAGCATACTCCATCATATCAACACCAAAACTAACAGAAACCACATGATCATCTCAATAGATGCAGAAAAAGCTTTTGACAAAATACAACACCCATTCCTATTAAAAACACTAGAGAGCATAGGTATAAATGGAGTCTTCCTTAAAATAATAAATACCTTCTATCTAAAACCTTCAGCAAGCATAATATGTAATGGGGACAAGCTAGAACCATTTCCAATAAGATTGGGGGTAAAACAAGGATGTCCATTATCACCACTGTTATTCAACATCATGCTGGAAACATTAGCTTTAGCAATAAGAGAAGAAAAAGACATTGAAGGCATTAGAATAGGCAAAGAAGAAACAAAGCTATCACTCTTTGCAGATGACATGATGTTATATTTAGAGAATCCCAGAGAATCAAGTAAAAAACTACTTGAAATAATAAACAACTTCAGCAAAGTTGCAGGCTATAAAATAAACCCACATAAATCATCGGCATTTCTATATGTTACCAACAAAGCCCAACAGCAAGAGATAGAAAGAGAAATTTTATTTAAACTTACTGCAGACATTATAAAATATTTAGGAGTCTACCTCCCAAAACAAACCCAGGAACTCTATGAACACAATTACAAAACGCTTTTCACGCAAATAAAATCAGATCTAAATAACTGGAAAAACATCAGTTTCTCATGGGTAGGCCGAGCTAATATAATAAAAATGACAATTCTACCTAAGCTAATTTACTTATTCAGTGCCATCCCAATCAAACTACCAAAAAATTATTTTATAGAGTTAGAAAAAATAATAACAAGATTCATTTGGAAGAACCAAAGGTCCAGAATACCAAGAGAACTAATGAAAAGAAATGCAGGGGAAGGTGGCCTAGCCATTCCAGATCTTAAATTGTATTATAAAGCAGCAATCACCAAAACTGCTTCATACTGGCTAAGAAATAGAGTGGTGGATCAGTGGAATAGGTTAAGTATGCAAGACACAGTAGTCAATGACTATAGTAATCTATTATTTGATAAACCCAAAGACCCCAGCTTCTGGGATAAGAACCCACTCTTTGAAAAAAAAACTGCTGGGAAAACTGGAAAAGAGTATGGCAGAAACTAGGCATAGACCCAAATCTCACACCATATACCAAAATAAAGTCAAAATGGGTACATGATTTACATATAAAGGCTGATACTATAAGCAAACTGAGAGAGAAAGGAATAGTTTACCTGTCAGATCTATGGAGAAGAGAAGAATTCATGACCACACAGGAGATAGAGAACATTACAAAAAGCAAAATAGATGATTTTGATTACATTAAATTGAAAAGTTTTTGCACAAACAAAGCCAATGCAACTAAGATTAGAAGGAAGTAGAAAATTGGGAAAGAATTTTTACAACCAGTCTCTCTGATAAGGGCCTCATTTCTAAAATATATAGAGAATTAAGTCAAGAATACAAGCCATTCCCCAATTGATAAGTGGTCAAAGGATATGAACAGACAGTTCTCAGATGAAGAAATTAAAGCCATATATAGTCATATGAAAAAATGCTCTAAATCACTATGGATTAGAGAAATGCAAATCAAAACAACTCTGAGGTACTACATCACACCTATCAGAATGGCCAACATGACAAAACAGGAAAATGATAAATGTTGGAGAAGATGCGGGAAAATTGGAACACTAATGCATTGTTGGTGGAGTTGTGAAATGATCCAACCATGTTGGAGAACAATTTGGAATTATACCCAAAGGGCTATAAAAATGGGCATACCCTTTGACCCAGCAATAGCACTTCTAGGGCTATATCCCAAAGAGATCACACAAATGCTAAAAGGAACTACATGTACAAAAATATTCATAGTAGCTCTTTTTGTGGTGGCAAAGAATTGGAAATTGAGAGGATGCCTATCAATTGGAGAATGGCTGAGCAAGTTGTGGTATATGAATGTGATGGAATACTATTGTGCTATAAGAAATGACGAACAGGCTGACTTCAGAAAAACATGGAAAGACTTGTATGGTCTGATGCTGAGTGAAGTGAGCAGAACCAAGAGAACATTGTACACAATAACAGCCACGTTGTGTAATGACTAATATTGATAATTTTTACCCTTCCTGGCAATACAAGGATCTAAGACATCTCCAGAGGCCTTGTGATGGAAAATGCTATCCACACCTAAAGAAAGAACTAGGGAAGCTGAATTGTTATTTTTTTTTCTCTTCTGGTGAATTTTGTTTCCTCTTTCTGATGGTTCCTTCTATTGATTTTAGTTTCTACTTAGAACATCACTAATGTGAAAATATGTTTAATATGAATGTAAATGTATAGCCTATATCAGATTGTGCACCGTCTTGGGGAGGGTGGTGGGGAGGAAGGGGGAGAAAAATTTTAAACTCAAAAGCATATGGAAGTGATTATTGATAAATCAAAAAAATTAATAAAAAAATAAAATAAAAAAAGAAATAAGTAAATGTTAAAAATCAGGGCTTTATTTTTCTGTTTTGTTGATTATCTAGACAACCAAATGATGAAGAAAATATTAACAATCCAGATAAAAATGAAAAATGTATGAAACTACCTTTTTCCTCCCTAGAGAATTAAGCATTTACCAGCTTAAAATTCTGTGAATTTTATATATATATATATATATATATATATATATATATATATACACACACACACACACACACACACACACACATATATATATATATATATATATATATATATATATATATATATATGTGTGTGTGTGTGTATATATATATATATATATATATATATATATATGTACAGGCATAAAGTGATCCTTTCTTTTATCCTTCAACATCTGAATGCAAAGCTCTAAGATTCCCCAGACTCACCTCCTTTTCATTAATAGGATAAAAGGAGACAGTGACTGCACCCATGATTTCAATGGTATAGGAAATTCCTGGTTGAGGAAATCCTCTCCACAGATTCAGGTCAGCACCCTCTCTGCAACATACAGCATTAGTGAGTTGCATTGCATAGGGCCATTAAAGGTTAAATGATTTGCCATTTATAATGAATATATCTTGTATGTAGAGTTACATTATCTCCCCCATTAGAATAGGAGCTACTTGAAGGCAAGGAATACACTTTCCATTCCTTATGTCCTCAGGGCCTTTAATATAGTAAGAATGTAATAAATGGTTGTTGACTTGATGACTAGAGTCACATGCCTAGCATGTATCAGAAGCAGGACATGGACCAAGATGTTCCTGACTTCTGGCCTGGCTCTCTATACACCATACCATGCTTGGTGTGATTGGGGAAGAGGAGGGGGGAGGAGAAAATAATGTGATGTTAAATATTCTACCTCTATGAACAAATCTCTTTTTATTTATTCTATGTATACTTAGTGAAGTACTGCAGAGGGAGAAGAGAAGAGGGACCAGATCAGAACCCTGGAGGGAAACCTGTGGTTAGAGGGTGTGATCTGAATGAGAGCACTGGTCTGGTCAGATAGGTATAAGGAGAATCAGGAGGCCGCGTTGTCCGAAAAACCTAGAAAGAAGAGAGATGAGAGACCAGAGACAACAGTAAGACAATAAATATTTATTAAGCAACTAATATGTGGCAGGTTTTATGCTAAGGATCAATTCAGGGACTACTGCAGTGTTCTAGGCAAGAGGTGATGAGGATCTTAAACTAGAAAGTCAGTCATGATAGGGAATAGGATGGAGAAGTTGTGGAAGTATAATTGAAAAGACTTGACAGCTGATTAGATGTGGGAGTCAACGAGAAAGAGCGAAGGGTCTATTGTGGTTCTGACATTGTGAACCTGTGTAACTGGCACATGGTGGTGCCTTCATAAGAAGTAGGTATATTAAGATAATCAACACTGCCTGTACTCACAATTAACAAGAATTCATTAACTGTTCATGAAACTGAATGAGGGCTAGTGACTTGTGTGGTAGAAAAGGGAAATAAAAATTTCCCAAACTATGTTGTGAATTAAAATAGTCTAATGGAAAACACAGTTTCACTTGTCAGTGAACTTTGCTTGGGTATTATCTCTAGGGGATATTGTCACCAAACCCTTACTATAAGTTCTTCTAGTAAATGGAGTTGCTCTAATTTATTGGTAGTTATTAACTGCATGGCAATGAAAAGCAGGACAGAATAGAACTCTGATTAGTTTCTTCTTTGTCCCAGGATTATTATGAAATGTTTATTACAAGTTCAAGATAAGAGAAAAAAATCCCTCTCCCCTCATGCTTGTGTTTTTAATAATAGCGATACCAAATCTAGTTCCTTTTTCCCCTTGTAATACTTGGTAACTCTAAATTAAAGAAATCTTCCCCATTTCTTCCCCATGGTAGAACAACTAAATCCTTGATTAAGGGGATATTTTCTCCATTTCTTGGCCTCATTAAGAACACAAAACAGTGAAAAGAGTGCCCAACTTACAGTAAGCTGAGACTGTAACTACAATAAACCCTGAGGGGTGACATGGCTGTGTTTATAAGGATGTTGATATCAGTGTTATAACATCCCTGTCAACTTAATTCTGTCAATGTGGTAACATGATCACATAAGCATCATTCTGATGGCATCCATCATCATAGTGCCAGTCAGCCTCAGGCTCAGGCAATCTTTAAATTGAATTTTCCCTTCCTGTCCTAACCACTCATTCCTCCATAACGATCATTTTATTTAAGCTCAATAATCTGGTTTTTCTTAGGCTTTTTGGCCTAATGCCACTGAATGGCTCTCAGGACCTGTACAAAATGGACATTCATGTGGTTGATACATTTCAGAATTCTCTTCAAATCCATTTGGATATTGAACACATGGCAAAATGTTTTCACAAACTGGACACTATTTGGAGGAAAATGGCCAGAGACAAAGTTCTGTATAATCTATATAATCTTGAAGTTCCAAGTACTTCAAATCAAAAAATATGGTGTAACAGAAGGATTCCTGGATGAGAAGTTGGGTGCTGTGGGTTCTATTCCCAGTTCTTTAACCTTAGGAAAATAATTCACTTTTTTGGGCCTCAGTTTCTTCATCTGCAGAATGTCTGAGTTATTCTAGATGGCATTTAAAGTCTTTTCAATACTAAAATTGCATGAGAGACCATGGATTTAATTACTATCTCTATGCTCATGATTCTCAAATCTATCAATCTGTATCTATCTATCTATCCAATCTCTCTGTTAACCTATAATCTTTTACTGGAAACCTTTCCCAAACCCTCTTAACTCAAGGCCTTGCCTCCTTTAATTATTTTCTATTTGTCCAAGATATAGCTTGCTTTGCATATAATTGTTGGTACATTGTCTCCATCATTAGATGGTAAGGTCCTTGAGGGAAAGGATTATCTTTTATCTTTTTTTTTTGCCTAACACATAGTAGACATTTAATAAAAGTTTATTGATTGATTGATTGGTTTTCTACAATGTGCTACAATTATTGCTAAAGCAACTATGCCACTCCCCAGACATTGATCTTCAATGGTTTTCCAGTGTCTCTAACAGAAAATACAAATTCCTCTGCTTACTATGTAGAGTCTTTCACAAACTTGTTTCAACCTGTCTGTCTAGACTCACTCATTCAACTCCCTTCAAGTGCTCTGTAGCCTAGCTAAAGCATCCTACATCACAACACTTTTTGAGTTAAAAGTGGCCTCAGCAGCCACCTAGTCCAGTCCACGTTGGAAAGAAACTCCCACTATGACATTTCCAAAAAAGATCTCCACTGAGGGGAACCTATCACTTCTAGAAGAATTCTATTCCACTTTTGTTGTTGTTGTTATTGTTGTTCAATCATGTCTGACTCTTCATGACTCATTTAGGGTTTTCTTAGACACTGGAGTGGTTTGCCATTTCCTTCTCCAGATCATTTTATACATGAGGAACTGAGGTAAACAGGGTTAAGTGACTTGTTAAGTGACACAGCTAGGAAGTGTGTGAGGCCAGATTTGAACACGGGTCTTCCAGACTTCAGGCCTAGTACTCTATCTACTGCACCACCTACTTAAACAGCTCTAATTGTCATAAAGATTGTGTGTGTGTGTGTGTGTGCGTGTGTGCATGTTTGACCTCAGCTTTTCCATATCATTTCCAGCTATTATTCTTGACTCTTTCCTGTGGGCCAGACTAAAGAAGTCTAATCTCTTTTATACATGACATTGAAGACAGCTATGCAGCCATCATGGTTCACCTTGAGTCTTCTTTTTTCTGGAGGGAAAAAATCCCTGTATCCTTCTAACAATACTCATCTTGCTATTTCCCACATGTAAAACTGTATCTTTTACTTCTTTGTCTATGCCCTTCCCTTTACCTTTTGGAATACCTAACTGACTTCAGGCCTCAGCTCACATTCCACCACCTATGTAAGATCTTTTCCTATCTACTACCCTTTACCCACCCCTTTTGTTGATGAGCTACTCTAATCCTGAAGTTACTTTTTATTTACTAAATATACATTTTGTATGTAATGTGCTATGCCCATATTATATACATAATATACATATACACAAACACACATATAGAGGCAGCAGAGCAAAGTAGTGAGAGAACCAGTATTGGAGTTAGGAAGACCTGGGTTGAAGTCCCATTTCTGACTGTCTGCTATTGCCAAGTAACTTAAACTCTCTAAGACTCTAGTTTGAGAACAGCTGCTGATCTGCTTTGACAGAAGAGATTTTCTCACAAACAGATTGGATATAGATATAGCTATAGCTATACAGATTAGAAGTAAAGGGAAAGTGTTGGTATTACACATTGAAAAGAACCTGACAAGGTGATTTTTAAACCTGCTGTTAATGTTTACCTATACAGTCACTTACATAACATTGGTTAAGTCAAGTTTCTTCTCTGAACTTTAATTTCCACATGTGTAAAAATATGTGTAGTACTATCAAACTTTTTCTGCCTATTTCCTAGGAATATTATAAGAAATGTACTTTGTGAACCTTCAAACACCAGACAAATATGAGCTAATATCATCATCATTATTATTATTATTGTTATTATTATAGTTACTGTTCAAAGGTCTGTATTTATCCTAAGACAAGTATTTCCTGCCTAACATAAGATTATATACAATTAAGTTTTGTAGTAGAAGCAAGTCTTGTGATTGAACCTATACAATATTGTAATTACAACTTGATAAATTTAGCTACCATATCATCACTCTACTCTATAGCATGACCTTCAATGGAAGGTGACATATGTAGACAAAGTGAATATCATTGCCTACTAGTTTCCTTTTAACTTTGGTAATTGGGGATTTCCCATAAATGCATTTCATTGATTAGTAATGCGATGAATTAAAAGATGACTGATCTAAGTAGTAGGAGCTTAAAAGTAGAGAAGTAACTCATGATTTTTTAATTTGAGCAGATATCTGCCAGGTAATCTTTGTAAAGTTATTCAGAGCAACAATTGGTTATGCTATAGGAAACAATGGAATTGAAGAATGCCCAGCACTCCATTTATACAGAAGATAGCAGCATTATGCTAGAAGTAATATTTCTGAAGACAAATAGGTATGGCTTTCACTAAAATAGATAGATGGTCATACAGAAGCCACTTGGAAATTTGATAATAGCTTATCTACCATGTGAAAAATATCCTGATATTCTAGTGAGGTTTAGAAACAAACTACCTGCTAAGCTAATCACAAGAATAGGGAGACTTTCATTTAATAAACTCAAAGAAGAAATTATTAGCCAGTAGATTGTTATTCTAAGAACAATGCAGAATTATATCAATCTGCTTTTATACATATATATATGTAAATATATACATATATATATATATATGGAGAATGCATTGGCTTTATAATGACACTATCTAAATCAACTGTCAGCCTAAAAAAGACAATGTGTTCCAGGAGACAGGACCTGGGAAAAGATTCTGGGAATTATTTTTGGACTTGCAACTGACTCACTAAGTAAATTGCCACCTGTGCCAGTCTCTTCCCACTAATCAATGAGTTACAGCATTGTCATAAGGATTAATGCAAAACCTTCTATGAAGTATTCTGAACAAAACCAACAAATTTGCAAATGCCAACAAAATGCAACAACATTCCTCTACCAAGCTGTCAATAAAACTAATTTATGATTTGTGGATTAAACAAAGACAACCTATTCAGCATGAATGATTGTGAAATAGTATAAGAATAACAGACATGGTGTAGTGGATAAAGCCCTGGTTTTACTTCATTATTGTGAGCAAAGTTCTTTGTAAATATTAAAGTGATAAATAAATATGATTTTTTGTATCTTCATAACATACATGAACCTCTTTGCATAAGGAACAGATGGGCACTGCAAGTGAAGTTGAATTGACCCAGAAAGAGATTTGGGTTAAGCAACTCATGGAGTTTGTATGGTGTTTTCAAGCACAGGTCAGATTTCATGAGAAGATAGCTCAGCAGGGTAACAGCAAGAGTATAACCAATAAGATCAGTCCTGAGTACAGTTTCTTATAATGCAAATCTAGCAGAAATAGAAGAGGTTTATAGAGAGGTAAATTTATCAAATATAAATAGAACCAATAAGTAGGTCAGTTGTGTCATGAAGACAAACAATAACAAATGAACAGCTTGCACCCTCCATTGATACCCATGAAATGTAAAAGATGGACTAGAGGAAAATCTCTAACAAATGGGGTGGATTCCCTATGGAGAGTCTATAGAAACACAAAACCAAGATGAGAAGATGAGAGAGAAATATGGGTTGCAGTCCACATTGTTAATAAAAATACATTGATGAGATCACAGATCCATTGAAGTCTAGGAAATTTTTTAAAGACAGAGAGAGAGGTGGGAAGCAGCAGAGAAATTCTCACCAACATATATGACTTTCCCTACATCTTCAATTATTTTTATAGAATCATAAAATGTAGTTTGGATGAAATTTGGATTTCATTTAGTCTCATTTCTTCATTTTACAGATGAGGAAACTGAGGGACACAGGGTTTAGGTCTATTTTCCAAGACACAGAGTTAACTCAGTAGCAGATTCAATCTCTGGAATGAAAAAGATACCTACTGTCTTCCCACTATCCTGTTTCTTCATTTTTTAATTTCTTTTGCCTATCAAATCTTTATGTGTTGCAAAACATTTGCCCTAAAGCTTGCATTAATGAACCTAATCAGAGCCTGTTAACTACTATTGTTCCCTGTCTTATGCAACCAGGCTTACACTCTTCCTATTTTCTTCTGAAGATAATGAATATTACAGTTGAGAAAAGACATGGAGGTCAAATAACACCAAGAATTCCATCTACTGGCATTGACACCTTTTGCAATTGGATTTTAGTGACAAGGTAATGCATGAAGAATTGGGTTATTTTTTTTTATTATGCCTTTATGAATTTGAGTTTATGTCTATGAGCAATAAAAACTTCCCTAGCAAACACTTTCCAGTGTTTCCAGTCTCAAAATCCATAAAATATTTAGAATTCCTTTCAAATAAGGCCTAAATATGTTTTAAAAAATACCAGACATATGAGAGTAGGGGTTGGCAATCCTTTATACCTGGAATAAAAAATGGAAGACAGATAACATATATTTCCAATACTGCCCAAAAAAGTAATGGATTAAGTCATTTAATACAATCTAGCCCCATACTGCCACTTTTGGTCTTGGCTGAAACAGAGATTTGTTATTATTATATAATATAAAATATTATTTTTGTCACCACTGGACTCAGGAAAGACAACTCTAACTTTTTACAATATTTTTTTAATCTTAACTTACCATGCCTACAGTCCATAACAGCTTAGTAGGTCATCTTCATAATTCACTGTTGTCTAACAATTTTTTTCTTCTTTCTAATAGCTCACCACTATCCTGTGTCCTACTAAGAGGATGATAGACTGATCTTTCTTGACAGCTCACCTCAAAATATTACTACTCTGATTACTTTTTACATGCTTGGTCAAATGCTGGTTGTTCTGCTTCTGTGCTTAGACTGGACCCCTTTTTCCTTCCCTGAAATGTGTGCATTTTTCAAAATTTGGTCTCTGGCCTTCTACTTCTCTCTCTCTCTCTCTCTCTCTCTCTCTCTCTCTCTCTCTCTCTCTCTCTCTGTATATACATATATATATATTATATATATATATATATATATTCTCTCTCTCAGAAAACTAATCCCTTCAAATAATTTCAACTATCACACTATGTAGTTAACTCATACATCTTTATCACTAGATCTGACTCCTATAATAAATTACAGTTCTCTATCCCCAACTTCTTCCTGAATATTTCTGTTAGGATAACTCTAAATCCGAACTTATTACCTCCTCCAACCTTACCAGCCATAAAATACCTCTGATTTTCCTATTTTTGTTAATGACATTATTCAACCAACCTCATAGTCTTAGGGTTACCTTTGATTCATCACTTCCTTCAATTCCTATATCCAAAGCAGTCCCCAAGTCCATTCTGGGCTATAAAATCAAGAATTGCAGAAATAACAACATTTGATCCCTTCTCATCTCTCTTTCTTTCCAGTTTTATAAGCACTTCTTATTTCAGACCCTCAATCCAATATAATCCAATAAACAATTATTAAGCACTTACTATATGCCAGGCATTGTGCTAAACTCTAGGGACACAATTAATAAAAAAAAAAACCAATCACTGCACCTGAGGGGTTTGTAATCTAAAGGGGACACACAAAAAATGGCAGGAAAGACAAGATGAGGGAACTCCTAGGGGGTAACTGGAGCAAGGGCATCTTGTTTGGTGGAATTGAAACCAGACAGAGCAGCACAAGCAAAGTGAAATGAGTGTAACACTATACCCTCATAAACTCATACCTAGATTATTATGATTCTAATAATTGTGGGTCTAATCTACCTCCAGGTTCTCTCTCCTTTAATCCATCCAGCACACCATTGTCAAATTCATCTATATCAAACACTGTTTTCAAAATACCATTCCTTTGCTCTAAAACTTTCATTGGTTCCCCATTGTCTATGGGACAAAAGCTCAACTTCTCTTCCTGGTTTTCAAGGTCCTTCACAATCTACACTACCTATTCATGTATCTCTCCTAAAAATAAACAAATAAAGATGCTCTCTCCTTTTTTTATTTAAGAGCACCTCCCCACTTTCCATTTATTCAGACCATTTTCATTCCTATTCACCTATCCAAATTCTATACATACTTCAGGGCCCAGCTCAAGCCCACTAATTTAGTAGAACAGTTCTCATTATAGCTCACATAGATTTCTTTCTCCCAAAACTCTTATAACACTATCTACCACTCATGTTGGCCTTTAACCATATATGGATTTAGTCATGTGGAAAGAACACTGAGCAGGAAACCTGAAAACCTAGATTTGAGTGTCAAACTGACATTAGTTGTATGAATAACTTCTTAGAGCTCTGGCTTTAATATTTTTTCATTTTTTTCTCATGTGCAAAGTAAAGACAGTAATATAATGCCTATCTCAACAGTCATCTACAAATATTTATTAGCTATGTGCCAGTCACTATGCAGAATTTATGTGAGAAAAATGCTTTGTAACCATAAAGTACTACTCAAATGCAAACTATCATTTTTGTTTTGGTTCTTGTTATTTAGCTGGTGTATGTGTGTGTGTGTGTGTGTGTGCGTGTGTGTGTGCATGCGTGCATTATTTTGAATCTTACCCTATACTTAATAATAATAATAATAATAGCTAGTATTATAAGGTTTGTAAAACACTTTATAAATATCATCTTATTTTACTCTCACAACAACTCTAGGAGGTAAGTACTAATAATATCTTCATTTGACAAATAAGGGAACTGAGATAGACACTGGTTTTAGTGATTTTCCCAGGGACTCATAGCTAGTAAATATCTGGGCAGGATTTGATCTGAGGTTTCCTGGGTTCCATGATCTTCTCTAAATCCACTGTGCTACTAAGCTGTCTCAAATATACTTCCTTGTATTGGCTGTCATGGTGCCTAACAAGCTCTGCACATAAACTGTAATAATAAATACTTATTAAATCAATTATCCTTCATTCTAAAGTTATGGGGTTGGGCATTAGAAACTATATTTTAAATTAATTTTGATCAGCAGATGGAAATGTTGGCTAGATATCATAAGCTAATGTATAGGCCCTTCATATTAGCCTCCAAAGCCTGGGCAAATAATCCTGATGAACTTTTCTCAATTGCATATACTTCAAAGTACAAATGGATTTTCAATATACTCATTGGTTATTCCAACAAAGCAAGCTGAAATTAATCATGCCAGGGATAATCCAGGTTCATTTTTGTTGAGCTCAAAAGGAACCTATGATCAAGCAGTAGAAAGCAATGTACCACAGTTTATAGCTGATCATTTTCAAAAATTTTGGAAAGCAAATGGGATAATCACATTGCCTCTGCACCATAACCCTCTAAAATCAATGGACTTGCACAGAAATTTGAGATGGAGTTTTAAAACGTGCTTTAAGACCAAGCAAATATGACTACAGGCTCATTAGAAATACTTTATGTTTCTTGCTAATCTACAGAACACAACCATATGGAACTAGTCACTCAACCTGTGTAATTACATACTGAGAGTCATGGGAAATATGATACATGGTATTGCAATGATGCATGACAACATCTTTCTGCTCATTTAAAGGGCCATATTACGTGAGCTGATGTCTGTCCCCAACTTGTGCAGAATTCCAATCTCCATTTTTTTTTCCAGTAACCAAATCTAGTCTGAGGCTTTCAACAAAATCAGGTAGCACAGCCATTACTAGATATTTCTACACCAAGTAATCAGGGGTATTCACTCCATTGAGAAACTGAATGCTGACTTCAAATTTTCTCTACAACAATAACAAATAAAAAAATATAAGATCTTAAGATAAGAGCTTTCTTCAAAAAATAAAGCATTATGCATACCTTGCTGGCAAATTGTAGCTTTACTTCAAAATCACCAAAAATAATTTCTGCCTATCTCAGCACCCCTTTAAAAAATCCAAATAAAATTCAATTCAACAAATATTTATTGAACAGCAGCTACAAACAGGTCACACCATACAAGGTACGTAGGCTATGATGGGGATACCAAGATCAATAGAACAGAGTCCCTGACCTTGAGAGACTTGAAATCTGGCAGAGAAATAAGACAATTGCATACAAAGAAAAATGATGTAAGGGATAATAATTGCCCTAAAAAGCAAAAAGTAATGGAGACATTCAGAAGCAGAAGAGAACATAAGCTAATGGAATATTTTAAGTGCCTATTGTGTGTCAGTCACTGTACTAAGCACTGGGGATACAAAGAAAGGCAAAATACAGTCCCTACCTGCAAGGAGCTTACAATCATGAAGAGAAGCAAGGTGAAAGATTACAAGCAATAGCACTGATATGGTCTTATAAAAAAGTGAGACATCATGGAAGAAAAGGAAATTTAAAAAAAGCTAGGTGAGAGATCCAACTAAGCAAAATCTTTCTGAGGGTATTTAATGATAAAAGCTGAAGGAGGACACTAAGCAGAACAAAAACTAAACTTATCTGCAAGATTTTTATAACAACCGCTTTTTACTTCCAAGGACAGTGAGATTTCTTTTTTGTCCTCTAACACCACAGTCCCAGAGACTTCATGAGAAAAGAGAAATAGTATTGAAAATAACAAAAGATGTAGAAATTAAATAGACCAGATAGGTATATGGAAAAGAGGTCCATAGTGAAGAGGACACAGTTTTGAAAGGATTGAGGGATTGATACTCCAGGTATCTGAAAGAGGGAAAAGTATGATACCAAAAAGATGGAGAAAAGTTTCAGACTGTATTATCAAAAAGATGAAGAAGCAATATCAATAATAGATATATATGCCAACTTTTCCATCTCTATAAACATTTTTGTGAGAATAATTTGCATTTGCATCAAACACATTCATGATGAAAGTATCAGAAGTGAATGGGCAGGCTTTTATAAATTATATTCTACTGAAAATCTCATTCTTATAATCACACAATTGACCAAGAGCAGCAGAGAATATAAGATCCCACTCTGCATATTGTTTATTTACTATAAAGATGCATTTGATTTAGTAAAACAAGGCCTGCCTTAAAGGTACTCCTCAAGCAAAGTGTCTCCTATGGATTTGTCAAAAATCATATAGGATTGCTTTGTAAGATGTTATAATAGAGATAAATTTATCTGTGCCCCTTGGATTATTACTATCAAGTAGGGTAGCTAGCTGGTGCAGTGGATAGAGTGTAAGGCCTGGAGTCAGCAAGACAGATTTTCCTTAGTTCAAATCTGTCCTCAGATACTTCCTAGCTTGTGACCCTGGGCAAGTCACTTAACTTGGTTTGCCTCAGTTACCTCATCTGTAAAATGAGCTGGAGAAGGAAGGAGCAAACCACTCCAGTATCTTTGCCAAGAAAACTCCAATTGGGATCACAAAGAGTCAGACATGATTGAAAAATGACTGAACGACAATGAGGCAGAAAACAAGGAGACATATGCATGACCACGGTGTTTTCCTCTATCATGAAGGAGGTCTAGCCCCAAGAGCTTTCCTTTTGTAGGGTCCTCTAGCTATTTCTGTTTATGAATAATATTAACATGATTTCATCAAGCCCTGGAATTTTTCATAGCTTTGCAAATGAGACCCGTTATCATGCAAAAGACTTCTATCTCACAACTCACTTAATGAAATAGATAGATAGATAAAAATGAAGTGAATGAAGAATACCTATTTCCTGATACATGCCATATGATTAGATGAACAAACCAAACAACTTGTCCATCCATGTATATATCTGTGGGGGGTTGGTGCAAGGTGGAGGGAGAGAGGAATAAGCATTTATCAGGCTCCTACTATGTGCCAGACACTGTACAATGCATTTTACAAAAATTATCTCATTTAATCTTCACAACAGTCTTGGGAAATAGGTGCTCTCATTTTCAGCATTTTACAGTTAAGGAAACCCAAGCAGACAATGGTTAAGAGACTCACCCAGGTACAAAGCTTTTAAATATCTGAGGCTAAATTTGAACACAGATTTTCCTCACTCCAGGATTAGCATTCCATTGAGCCACCTAGCCTCTAGGCAAATGTGCTTTCTCATTTTGCTAGATATAGGAAATGTACAATGAAATGGGCCCAGATATGAACAAGAAAAGAAGAATGAGCTCTGTTTTATTTGGGAAATTACACAATATTTTGTAGTGACAGGAAGCTACTCTTAGCCACTTCCTTATTTCATTCTATTTCTAGGTAAAAACGGAACAATCAGGTTACAATCAATTCTAACTAATCCAATCCATTGAATACTTATTTCTAAGACCCTATTTGAGGTACTAGGGATACAAAGGTAGAATAAAAAGTCAGTGTCATCACGCAGTTTACATTTATTGGGAACATTCAACATGGAGATTCATATGTACAGGATAATTTGAAAAGAGAGAAAGTACCCTTTCACCACGAAGTAGTTTAGAACCTTGGCAACCTTAGCCTTCAAAGTGACCCATTTGCCCACTGTTGGGAGTCCAGATGAACTGCTTTTTGGAGGTTGATAAATATCTTCTCATTATCAACAGCATATGGTGTAGGTGACAATATTGTGATAATAGGGAGGTTGGGGGGACAGTAAAAGGGAGCCTCCCTAATAATATAGTTGGGAACATGATGTATTTAATGCCTTTCTCATCATTTTTTTTTCTCTTTGCATTCTGCAACGTTGCTTCCCCTGCACCACTTTGGAGAGTGTGTAACTGACAGTTATGTGCAGGAGCCAGTCCAACAGATTTTTTTTTCCCTAGTATCTTATAATGATGGAACAGTGAGAGCCCATAGAAAGTTACATAGGTAGTTTCTTTTACCCAACCCTTTGAAGATGAAAACAGAAGCTACTTTTTTCGTTGTTAATCTTAATGGTGTTTCCTTGGCATTTCATATATCAAAGAAAAGTGCACGCAGTCATCTAATCAGTTTTTACCACCCTTTCTTGAAAAACCATAGTAAAATAGTTCCTTGAAGTATCCTTTCAATACTCCTAGACAACAGAAACAATTGAGTAGCAATAAGAACAATCATAGTGGGTTTCAAAAGCAGATCTTTGAACTGACTGGATGACAAATTATAATTTTCAAAATCCTTTCATTGGTGATAATAAAGGGCAAAAGCATGCATAGCATGCCCATTTCTTTCTAACTTCAGAAACACTTTAGAAGGTGAAACCCAACTATATTGAATTCAAACATAGTTTGCAATCCATGAAAGATATAAAATTAAGGTCAACTCTCAAATATATCAGAGTGATGAGGATGATGGTGGTAAGAATTATATAAAAAATTCTAGGAACTGATCTGAATATGTATCCAAAGATGGGAGTTCAATGAGGGAAAACATATTTAATCCAAACCAAGAAAGGAAAGTCAGTGGATCCAAATAGAAAAACAAAACAAAACAGAAACAAGCATTTCACTATAATAAACAACTATTAAAAAGAATTAATTAGCTAATTTACTATACAGTCACATTTATTTGCCTTTTCAAATGGAAACTAAAATTCTCTTCCCAATATGGTTATTTCAAGACACAAGTCAATCAGAATTGTGCATAACAAACACATGAAGCTCAAAAAGCAAATGGCAATCAAGTATAAAAATACATTATATATCTCAAAATGTCATATCTAAAAGGCATATTTTGGTTAATACCTGATGGAGTTTTATATAAAGCATGTTTAATTTTATATCTTTACATAAAAGATGTTTAACTATTTCTAGCAACTATTTATTTCCGCTGAATTTACAAATAAACATGTCTGTAGATTAAGAAGGCTTCATTCTATAGATTTTGTTTTGTTTCCCTAAAGAGAGGATGATTTTAAGAGGAATCACAACTGGGCCAACAGTAATACTTTCAGGTAGCCAATGCCGTGCCTGTCCTATGGTAGAAGTAAATAACTCCATCCCAAACACTTACCAACATTTCTTAATTTAACAATAACCACTATTTGTCCTTTTTTATGCTAGCTTATCTTTGTGAATGATTTCCTGCATTTATGTTAAAATTTTAGATCAACCAGAAGCTGTTAAAAGAGAGAATGTGTCTCAGTCTAATTAACCTTATGTAATACTGTGCCATCCCACACTCACATGGATTATTAAAACTACTTTTTGATGATGATGATGATGATGATGATGATTGGCTGGGAACCTGCTGTCTCCTAAAGATGATTTTCTCCAGCTCCAGCCAGTCATTTGGCCAGCTCTACTGACATTAAAGGACAATTCAAAGGCTATATAGAAGATTTTTAGCAGTTGCAAATAATTGAACAAACATTTATCAAGAGTTTGCTATATATAAGTGTTAAGGATGCAAAGATGAGAAATGATAATACAATCCAGACCCTGTGAGAACCTGTTGTCTAGTGGGAGACTAGTATAAGCACACAAATATCTAAAACACAAACTAGAATGTGATAAGTGCTCAGCAGAGGTTCAACAGAAAGAGATGAGAGATTGAGAAGGGAAATATAACTTTTAGCTGAGAGGATGAAGGAAGGCTTCATACATGATGTAAAATGTGAAATTGCCTTTAAAAAAAAGGAAAGAATTTCAATGAATTTATTGGAAAGTATTTGTTAAATGCCTACCTATCATGTACCAGGTATTATGCTAGGCTAACTATACAAATAGAAAAGTGAGATAGCCCCTGCCCTCAAGGAGCTTAAATTTTAATAGAGTGATATGATACATATAGGGTATGGTGTTCCCTGAAAGATTTTGTTCTGGGAAGTCACAGGGATGATGAGTAGAGATATAAGATAGTGGATTGTCATGCCCTATTCAGCATAATGGCAGTTTTGTTTAATTAGCACTTTCAGAGAAGGAAATGAAAGTTAAAGGTAAGGAGATATGGAAGAAAGTAATGCAAGTGGTGGAGGGCAGATGGTAAGGCAACTAAATAGAATAAGGTGGTCAGCTAGATTAGTAGGTTAGATGAATTTACATTCACTGTCACACATGATTCAGGGCAGCACAGCCTAAGGCAGTATGTGTACATATAAAATCTGTTCTAAAAATGGAACATGGTGTGTAAAGTTGCACTAATGTTACAAAGGGCAAGATGAGATCAAAGAAGTGTGGTCCAATAGTGTAATCTAGTGATGTGTCAACCAATTGCCAATTAGATACTGGGAATTGGAATTCTTATGGACAATTGAAACTTAACATTTCCAAAACAGAAATCACATTTTTCTCCTAACCCTGTCTCTTTTCTGAACATTCTTATTTCTATCAAGGACACTGCAACCCTTTCAATAACCTAGATTAACAACCATTGAATCATCCTTCACATCTCACTGTCCCACACCACGTATATCCTATGGTTGCCATATCTTATTAATTCAAACTATTCACCATCTTTTGCATTCATCTCCTTCTTTACACTCACATAGGAACTATCCTAGTTCATGTCCTCATAATTTCTCACCTTGACTAGAGTCATCACCTCCTAATTGGTCTGTTGGACTCAAGTATCTTCCTGAAAGGCTTCATGGTAGAGTGGAACAAGTACATTCTCTGAAGTCAGGGAACATGGCTTCAAATCAGGTCTCTGTCATTAATTAATGGTGTGATTTTGAATAAGTCACTTAACTTCTTTAGATCAAATGAGGAGTTTAGACTAGATTATCTCTAAGGTCTCTTCCACATCTAAATCTGTATTCTAAATGTTTCTTGTTTCTCCCATTAATTCTCCATAAAATGCCCAAAAGTGATATTAAAAATAAATCAGATGAGATTATATTACTTCCAGGCTCAATAAACTTGTGTCTGCCTATTTATTCTAGGATCAAAATCATGTTTGTTTGGCATTTAAAGCTTTTCAAAAACTGGCTCCAATCAACCTTTCCAAGTTCATTATATATTACTTCCTACCGTATATCCCACAGTCCAGTCATAATGGATTTTCTGCTGTTCTTTACATAAAACATTACATCTTCCATTTCTGTGTCTTTGTTCAGGATATATCCCAATGTCCTAGAATACAGTCTTTTCTCCTTAGAATTTTTAGGTTCCTTCAATACTCAGTCCAAATGCCACCTTACGTAAAGGTTTTCTAGATTTCTCCAGCTGATATCATCTTTTTCTCTTGTGCTACTTTTTATTTTTTCTTGACAATTAATTTATTTATTTTTAGTTTTCAACTTTCACTTCCATAAGATTTTGAGTTTTAATTTTCTCCCCCTCCCACTCCTCTCCCCCCACCCAAGATGGCAATCTGATATAGGCTCTACTTCTACATTCATATTAAGCTTATTTCCCCATCAGTCATGATGTAAAACACAAGTAGAACTAATGGGAGGAATCACAAGAATGAAGCAATAAAACAAAACAACAAAGGAAAAGGAGAGCAAATAGTATGCTTCCATCTGCATTCAGACTCCATAGTTCTTTCTCTGGATGTGGATTTGTGCTATTTTTTTTTAAACAAACATGTTTATCTTCCCTTGTGGACTACAATCTCCCTGAGGATAAGCACTGTACCAGCACTAAGATTGCACAAAATAGATTTTTAATAAATGCTTGTGGATTTATTGAATGTAGGGTAGTAGAAATTGAATTAAATTAATTAAGACTGGACATGTAGGCTTTAGCCAATTTGTAAGATTTTCAATACCAAGTTTCTGAAGAAATTAGTCTACAGAAGAAGAGAGACACTTAGGTGTTTTTTTTCTTTGTTTGTTTGTTTTAAACAGATTAGTGACCTGTTTACATCTGTACGTTAGGAAGACTATTTTGGCAGATTTGTGAGAAATAGATAGTAGGTAGACCATTTGAGAAATTCTTGCAATTGTTCGGATGAAAGCTGATGGAAATCTCTACTTGATTTATGACAGTAAGTGAAAAAGAGGAGGTAGATGTACAGATTGTATTCAATCCTGTATGTGATAAAGGTCTGATAATACCTGAGATATATAAAGAACCAATATAAATACAGATTGTTGTCAAAAGTCATTTTCCTGTGAATAAGTGTGAAAGGATATAAACAAACAGTTATCAAGAAAATTGCAAACTGTTAATAACATATAAAAGAATGCTCCAAATCAGTAATAATAAGAGAAATACAAATCTAACAATGCTGGTTTCACCAGTATGGATAAGAAAAAATAGGAATTGACAATGTTGAAGGGGATATGGAAAGGGAGACACACTAATGTATTGTTGGTGAGTCTGCAAATCAACCCAACAATTCTGAAAAGTGATTTGGAATTATACTAAGCAACTGAATAAAATGTTTTTGGGTTTGTTTGCTTTTTTTGTTTGTTTTGTTTTCTACTGAATGATCTCATTGCTAGGCATAAGGACCAAGAAAAGAGATAGATAAAAAAAGAAAAAAGGAAGGAAGGAGGATAGGAAGGAAAAAAGGAAGGAAGGAAGGAAGGAAGGGAGGAAGGAAGGAAGGAAGCAATATAGGAAGAATGGACTAATATACATGAAAACATTCATAGCAGCAATTTTTATAGTAGTAAAGAAATGGAATCAAAGAAGATGCTCATCAATTAGTGAATGGCTAAACAAATTAAGGTACATTAATGTAATAAAATATTACTGTGCTATGAGAAATGATAAATATAAGGACTACAGGAAGGCATGGGTAGATTTATATGAATGGATGTAAAATGAAATAAACAGAACCAGGGAATAATATATACAATGACTGCAATGGTATGAATGGAGAAAAATCAAAATAAAACAAAAATCAAAATTAAAAATATAAGAATAATAAACAAATATTCCAAGAAAAAGATAGATAAAATTGTACCTTCTTACTTTCTTTACAAAAGTGAGGCAGCTATGGAATACCCCATGTACTGATAATCTTGATTGATGTGTTGATTATCTTTCATAGACTGCTTTTCCTCCTCTTTTTATTTAACAATTGACTCTCTGGTTAAGAGGCAGGAGGATGTATTGGAAAATGAAAATTACACAAAACAATAATTTTGAATAAAATAATAAAAAAAATCAAAAAGTACTATTCTCCCTTGGGGATCTTGGTTACTATCTATAATTGAAAGCTGGGACACAGCATTCTTGGTCCTGAAATATATGCTTTTTACAGTTTGCAATTTATTCATCAATACAAGTTCTGTTGGAGCATTCAGTTAAGGTAGTTTAGCTCTCAGCAAGATGGAATGGCAGCATATGGGGATCAATTGAGTTATTCATTAGGTGCCAAGACAGCAGCTCAAGGGGCCACCTGCTGTTTCCCTGCCTCAGGGAGGTTCTCTCCACTGCTCACTCTGAAATAATTTAGAGGTCAGGCTGGGAGAGAAGTCAAATTAGCAGTTGGCAGTTCTGCAAAATGAAATAATTGTAATAATAGTAATACAATATTTGCAGGCTTGGTTTTCTTTAAACTTTACCTTGGTAACTTTAAATGAGCTCCACAATTATTTTCTAATAAGAAAATTCCTCTACTTCGTTATAAGGATTCTCAGCTGTCATATGGATTCAAACCCCAAAGGTGAGAATTATTTCTTCC
This sequence comes from Vombatus ursinus, assembly GCF_900497805.2. Classification (NCBI taxonomy): domain Eukaryota; kingdom Metazoa; phylum Chordata; class Mammalia; order Diprotodontia; family Vombatidae; genus Vombatus; species Vombatus ursinus. The sequence goes on along the minus strand of NW_020954569.1, from coordinate 5,899,049 downwards.
TATAGCCCTTTGGCCTTCCCTAGCCTTCTTAATTTAAGAGGCTATTTTAGTCTCCTTCCTTCAAACCTTTAGTTGCTTAGTGCAAAGTGGTGATTACCCCAGAGATACTGGTAACAACTCGTATCACTTGGATTTCTGATTCTATACCATTGCATATATACCTTCTTTGCAACATGGAGGCACTGATCTGTTCCATTCTTCTGACTTTTTCTGAAAGGTATAGATATACATACTAATTCTGTGGTTTAGTATTAAATGGTAATGGGGTATGGAAAAATAAACATTATATGGGGTCCATAGCAATGATTTACAATCAATATGTTATTTGACAGATGACTTTAGCAGTGGACTGGAGAGGTTGTTCCTTGAATTAATGAACAATTCAATACTGATTTAGGTAGGACTATTAAACAAACCAAAATAGCAGTGGTTAGGACAAAATAATGGGCATGGAATTCCATCTTTTAGAAGAGCTATCAAAACTGAGTATGAGCTCAAAAAAAGGAATTTTTAAATGCTTAATTGTTAAAATTAGTAAAGAAATTAAGTGGTTTAGGAAGAATAATACTAGATAAGGCAAAACTATGGCATTGTTTAATAGCAACTGTGCACCAGTAGAAAGCATTGAATTTGGGGACAGATAAACTGGGTTTGAATTATAGCTCCTCTACTTACTACTTGTGTAACTTTGAAAAAGTCACTTATCCTCTCTGGACCTCAGTTCTCCATCTTTAAAATGAGAGGTTTGGTGGGATAGATGATCTTTGAATTATTTTCCATCTCAAAATCCTGAGAGGTTTCTATGATTCACATTAATGTGATAGACCAACTCTTCTCCCTCTTTATACTAAGTCTACTAAAGATAATAAAGAAAAACAGACTTAAGTTGAAATAAGAAAAATGCCTAATAGTTATAATAAAGAAAAAACCATCAACAGAGGGTAAATTAAGAAGATCTGGGTCTGAGGACATAAGCTCAAATACTATCCCTGAGATTTACTAGCTGTCTGACCTCAATTTCTTCTAACTAGATATCTTTCTCCTTGAGCTACTAAGTTATTTGTTCAAATTGAGATTCAATAAAAATAAAGATCTAAATATCAGAAGTTTACCAACATCATATCGTTTAGAAAATGAGCTGAATGGCTAACTAGTTGTTTTTTTTTTATAAATGGATAGAATTATGAATCATTTATTTTGAGAGCTGAAAGGAACCTAAGTGACCATCTAGTCCAACTCATTCACAAAGTAATCAATTCAAATGATATAGAATAATTTTAAACATCAATTTTCAGTATATATACCAATAACTACTAATTTGTTATTTCAAATGACTTGATTCACGCTATTTTAGAAAGCATCATCGAATATATGTATGAGATTTATATATATATATATACACACACACACACACATACATATATGTGTGTGTGCAAGTAAATATTTGCATTCCTTTAAGGAGTCAATGAAGACACACACAAACACGCACACATACACACATACACTCACATATCTTTCCTGGTACAAAGAAAATATTTCTCTATAAGAATAGCATATACATTGGAATCATGTAGCATGATTTTCTTTTCCAACTGAGTAATGAACAAATTATTTTGTTTTTTTAAAATAACTTCATCATTTATTTAGCCCTCATTGGGGTAAGTAGCTTTACTTCAGTGAAACTGCACCATTTTTAGAGGGAGAAGTAAGGTCTTCATTAAACTTTGTTATATTTTTTCTGATATATAAAAACTGACAAGTTCCAAGTGTGTTTTACATAGTACTTACACATAAGTGGAATCAATTTTTATATCCTTAGATTCTAGAAGATGATGGCTTTAGATACTCTTTAGAGTGAGGATGAAAATGGCAAAGCAGTCATTTCCATGCTGATGAGTTGTGTAAATTGCAAGTAAACTTTTTAATTGAACTTTGGGGGATAGAGAAGAAAGACAGAGAAGGAAACTATATTTAAGAACTTTAATTGTATTCCTGCCTGATACCATGAAGGCTGAACATAATGAATATCATACAACAAGACATTAAAGAAAATCTCTGACAGAGAAGGAGCAAGGTCAAGTGTCCACACATCCAATTCAATCTGTAAATACTTATTAATCCCCTATTAAATACAAGGAATTATGCTAGGCACGGGTGAGATATTCAAGACTTCTAAGGCTAATTTAAAGTATAGGAGAGGTAATCAGAGTCTTCCCACCTCTTCTCTAACATTTAGTACCTTGTAATCTCTAAATGAATAATTACATATAATAGTGCTCCTAAAAAGTGTATGTTGCACACTCAATCTAATTTTTCTTACGTTCAAGGTCAAGAGTGATGGAAATACAGGGGTTGGATAAAATAAGACAACTCTAAGTTTAATACTCCTATGCTATGAATAAAAGATTAGCTTTATCAAAACTATGAAGTAGACAATGTGTTTTTGTGTGTAAAATGTATGTATATATACATATATATGTATATTCATGTGTATATCTGTATGTAGGTTTATATATGTATATCTTACCAAAGCTGATAGTACTTTATATATACAAGTGTGTATATACAAACTTATATACTCACAGACAGCTTGCTCACTTTAGAATAACATAACCCATGCCAAATGAATATACACACAAATGTAGACATATGTGTGAAGTTATATGTATAGATCTATGTATGTATACATATATACACACATATACAAATGTGTGCATGCATATGTTTGTTTGAATGGAATTAATGTAAAATTCAGAGATTTCCCAGAAAGATTTGTCAAAGAATATGAGTTACTACAGAGACAAACTATAACCAGCTGGATTTCAGTTGGATATAGTGAGTGCAGGGAGTGTGAATGCTGTCAATGACCCTCTCAAGTATTTAGATGAAAAACACAGGGCTGTACAGAATGGCCTCATCCTATGCCAACTTTTTCCTTGCTTATACAAATTGTAGTATCTGTGTGAGTGTAACAAGATGAGTCTTAGATAGCAATTCAATTTGTCTGCCCTTATCATTCAGTCCCTGCCATTATTCAAACATTCTTGGGAAATTTAGGAGTGCTAATTGGTTGAGTGGCACATGTCTGAACAAAGATACAGTCTTTTCTCAATGCTAATTGACTATCACAGACATATCTACCTTGTGGGCATCTATCTTATACTTTGTGTTTAATCTTTTACCACCTCAGGTATGTAGGTATCTGTTTTCTGGGAGGAAACCTTGGATGAACTAGTTCTCTTAAGTTACTCAAGGATAATGAACAGATAATGAACATTGGAAGAAATTATTTGTATCTTAGAATTGAGGTGAAGACTTTTGCAAAGTCAAAAGGAAAGAAAACTACTTTTAGGGCTCAATCTGTGGCTCCCCAATTATTTCCACTGAATGTCATTATTAGGGCAGTCCTCAAGAACATTAGCCATTTTTAAGATCTCTCATGTACAGGGAAAGTTGATAAGGATTAAAAATAGGCACATGTAATTAGTGTGCCCACTCAATAAAGAGGAAGGAAAGAATGTGGACACATAAATTACTGCCTGGTTAGTTTGACAGTGACATGTGGGGAGATTTTCAAATAAATTCATTTGCAAGTATCAGTTGTAAACACCTAGAAAAGCATGAAAGGCTATTGTGGTTTTCTGAAGGAAAATAGCAATAGATACCCTTAATCTTTAATGATGGAGTAACACATCCTACTTTTCCCTCCTGGGAGCTAGGCTCACTCAATACTTTTATGTACTGACACCTGTAATCAGGGCATGGAGTCTAATCTAAGCTAATACGTTTTGCAAATCATTAACCCTGACTCTGAATTTGCTTTGGAGACAAGAGAAAATGCTTGGTGTTAAATAGCTTCATTTCAGTAAAGGTTTGGATTTCATCCCTCATGACATTTTCATCAAAAGGTTAGGAAAGAGTATGTCTTGACTAAGTTATTGTCAGGTGGGTTTAAAGGCTGAGATCAGGAGGCATGACTGCAGTATTTCTATTCATCCTGAGTGATGACTTTGGCAGGGGAAGAAATAACTAAAGTTTATCCACTGGGACCCTTTAAGGAGCCATGAAAAGTTTGAAAAGCAGCAGAGAGGACAAAATTTTAGAGGAAAGGTTTCTTTAACCTTACAAAAGTGATAATCAGGGTAGTGGGACCCCAAACCTGCATCTGTAGTCAACATTAACCAAGCAAAAGAATAGAATAAGTATCACAGCCCATGGGATGCTTAATAGAATATATCAATTCAATGAGGTCCTTTGATAGCAACCCATATATAAATCTGGAGTCTTACCAAAAGCTCAGAGAGGCTAAATGAGGGTGCAATGAAGAGGTAGTTAGTAAGTATTTGAATGTAAGCCTTTATTTCACCAAATCTAGCAGACTACCTACCATGCCATGCCACTGCTCAACTACTGGAATATAACAATGTAATATACCTATGAAAGGTTTTAAAGAGTCAGAGTTTATGAGGAGGAAAAAGCACTTGGGGCAGCTAGAATATTACAGCATTAAAAGAACAACTTATAGGCATGCACAGTGAAGCCTTCTCAATTCTGTATAGACTTTCTGAAAGCTAAAAGGAAATATTGGGTGACCCTCAGCACAGACACAAATTCAAGGGTATCCTACAATCTCATTAGATATTTTCATTTTATTATTCAGTCACAGTTGAACAGGCAGAACAAGTCCTAATCAAATTATGAAAAAAAAGTATTATTGTCTATTATTAACCTTCTCTTTTAGCTTTCTTGTTCTAACTCTAGTTACCCTTGATGCACTCCACTTTTTCCTGGCACTTAATTAGCTGTACAATAATTACTAATAATATAGTTAGCTGATAATGGTTTAATATTCCATGTGTTCTGGTGAATTAACATTTCAATATTATGTAACATTAAAGACAAAAAAAATTCAAAAAACAAATGAACCTCTAAAGGTAGAATTTCTAATAAGTTTTCAGACTTATTTTTATCTATCTAATAAATTTATTATTTATTTTATCTATTTATCTATTTTATCTATCATCAATCCATCCATTTATCCATTCATTCATTTATTCACTCATTTGTCTCTATCATCAATTTATTTATTCATTCATTCTTTACTCATTCACTTATCTATTCCTTCATTTATTTATTGATTGATAATTGTGAAAAAGCATGCTCAAACCTCTTTTGTTACTCCATGGCAACCTCTTCTGGCCTCTTTTAGGATCAATCTGGAACAAAGCACCTCTCCATTCTTTGTGACATTTTGTTTGTTTGCTGTTTGTTGTTGTTGTTCAATCTTTGTAACCCCAGTGCACAGTAGAGGGCCTGACATGTTGTAGGCACTAAATATACAATTATTTGAATAGTATAGAATAAAATTAAACTTGTAAAGTATATTTCAGATCACTGAAATACAAAATTCAAGTGGAAAAAATGAGGTAACACCTGCATTGTTATTGTCTCCAGAAGTAGGTAAAAATACTTGACTAGTGAAGTGATCTTTTGCGCATTCATTTTCAGGAGCCATTAATTTTCCCTACTTCTTAAAATCTAATTTATATAAAATTTTTGAAAGTTATACAAGGATATGAAAATGGTAGAACAATCTAATTTTTCTTATGTTCAAGGTCAAGAGTGATGGAAATACAGGGGTTGGATAAAATAAAACAACTCTAGGTTTAATATTCTTATGCTATGAATAAAAGATTAGCTTTAGCAAAACTATGAAGTAGACAATGTGTTTGTGTGTGTAATATGTATGAATGCACATATAAGTATGTACACATATATATCTGTATATAGGTTTATATATGTATATATTGCCAAAGCTAAGGGTACTTTATTTATACATGTGTATACACAAACTTATATACTCACAGACAGCTTGCTCACCTTAGAATAACATAACCCATGCCAACTGAATATACACACAAATGAATATACACACAAATAGACATATGTGTGAAGTTATATGTATAGATCTATGTGTGTATACATATATATATACATATATATAAATATGTGCATGCATATGTTTGTTCGAATGGATATATATATATATGTATGTATGTATGTATGTTTACACTTTTTTTCAGTGATCATATTTGCTTCCACAGGGCTCAGGATTCCATTTGAACAAAAACAGTTTTACAAAGTAATTCATACTATTATGTCAGTGCCCACTTCCCAGGGAGAAACTCATAAAATCTTAAAATTGTGTGACCTTGGAGATCATTTAATCAAAATTTCCAACTAATGCATCAATCTTTGGTCCAATACCCCTTTGATCAACATCTCTACTAAATTTTAACTGAGCCTCTCTTTGAACATTTCTAGTGATTGGAAGCTCACTATTTTCACTAGAAGTCTAAGGAATAGCAATCTGAAATGGGAGTATGTCTAATATAAAGAAAAGAACTACTCTTGTGAAATTTTAAGATTCAGGTACAGGTTAGTGGGAAATATATACATTTATATATATACACACATAGACATATATATGTGTGTGTATACATACATACGTATGTATGTATGTATGTATGTATGTATGTATATGTGTATGTATATAGTGAAGAGGTTCATTCCCAGTTACAGGATATGTTCAGGATTTGACATTAAGAATCTAGAAACATTCCATCAAAAGTAGAAGGCACCAAAGTCTCTTTACATTGGCCCTGGTGTTTGATTTTTTACCTCTCAGAGCTAAAAAGATCATATAATAGGGGTTCTAAACCTAGAGTCCATGGATATTTTAGCCACATATTTTGATAATTATATTTTAATATCATTGGTTTCATTCTAATACCGTGAATTTTATTTTATACATTTAAAAATTATTCTGAGAAGAGGTCCCTATGCATGACCAGACTGCCAAAGCGTTCCCTAAGAAAGGTAGGGATTAGGAACTCCTACCAAAGGATCATAGCTAAAGTCCCAAAAGGGACTTTAGAAGTCATAGGCTCATCAATTTGGAGCTGAAAGAGAGCATTGAGGCTACTGAGTTCAAATCCTCTATTTTAAAAATGAAGGAACTGAGTGCAGGAAAAGTAAAGTGACTTTCCCAAGGCTACTGACATAGCAAGTAGCAAAGCTTAGTTTCAAACCCAAGGCCCCTGATTCTAATATGTCATTTTAGTTCAACTGGTACATAACTATCAGCTACCATCATATGAATGATGATAACTATCAGTTGCTGGCAAGAGATGTGCAGACCTTCAATGGAACCACACTTTATTGCTTAAGATCTGATACTGGCTACCTGTGTGACCTTGGGCAAGTAAATTAACCTTCATGGACCTCAGTATCTTCATCTGTAAAATGAGATGGCTATTTTTAGATGGCTTCTTAGATCTCTTGCAACTTTAAATCAATGACCCCACAAGAACTACAATAAACCCACAGAAATTACTGTTGGACTCCACTCCAAAAACACAAATGGTATAAAATACAAAATAACTCAAGATGTGTATCATTCCACTGCACCACTGTTCCCTCAGAAGACATACCTGCCATTGTCCCTGAAAATATTTTGGGAAAGGGAGAATCCATTTATTAAAGTGCCTAGGTTGTGCCAGGCTCTATGCCAAACACTGTGCAAGTGTTATCTCATTTATTCTTCTTTTATGAAAATTTGTGTCACTCAATGGCATGCATTTGTGTTTTATGTTAGCTATATTAATAAATGTTGTTATGGTTGTCATTACACTTTTTTTGTTGTAACTTGTCATTCTTATATTTGTAGTAGTATACAATGGTATAGTTTTTCAGGAAAAGGAATGTGACACTGTTTGTCAAGGAAAGGAATGAAAGAGAATGTCAAACCACAATGATCAATATATAGCCACTGTACTGTACTGTGCACATGTAACTGTGAGGACTAAGCTTTAAAGGTCCAATTTAATTTGGGTCACAGTCTGGTGACTCTAGTCAGAAGAAGTATTAGACATGGAAGTTACCAGTAGTGAATACAAATACCAGCAGTAGAGTCTTCTCAATACAATATATTCAGAGAGCTAGCTACAAATCTGACATCTAAAGGAATCCTGCCCATGTTTTCTCTTTTTTAGAAGTATTATATGGAAAAAACCCTGAATTAGGAGTCATAGGATCATATATTTAGGGTAGGAAGGGAACTAAAATATCATCTTGTATAAGTCTTTCATTTTTCCAATGAGTAAACTGAGAACAAGATCAGGTGAAGTGAATCACTCCAGGTCACACAGGCTACAAGTAGCAGAGTTGAACTTATGTTGTCTGATTCTAAACTCAGTGCTCCATCCAGCACACAATGCTTTCCTTCATGTTGTTCAGGGATATCTGGGTTTGAATCCCAGCTGTGGCACTTTTTAGCTATGTGATCTTAGACATGTCACTACCCTAGGCCTCAGTTTTCTCATTTGTAAAATGGGTATAGTAATACCTGTGCCACATTACTCATGGGATTTTTATGGAGGGTTGATTTGCAAACCAAAAAGTACTAAACAATGTTAGTCACTATGATTATTACTATTAATGAAACCTTTTTTATGACAGTGCTTATGACAGTTAATTAAATCTCTGTTATCCAACATGGTTGGGAAATGGGATCTCCAGTAAATCAAACATTATAGTTAATAAAGAGTTGTTCTATAAATCATGTAGCATATGAATTAGAAATTTTCCAAGTATTACAATACAATACATTTACAGATACAGTAACAATAAGCATAACTTATTTCTCCTTGAATTATTCAGAAGATACCTCTAAATCTCATAGGACCTCAAAGGCTCCATTAGGCACACAACTACCATATGATGGTAGTTACCAAAGATGATGCTTTGCCATCTGCTTCGTTGCCACAGCCTAAGGAACACAGGACCTTTCCATTTTATTTGTAGTTAAATTTATACATGTTATCTCCCCCATTAGAATGTGAGTTCATTGAGAACAGGGACTAACTTGCTTTTCTATTAGAATCTCCGGCACTTAGTACAATGTTTTGCGTGTGGTAAGCACTTAATAATTTTTTCATTCATCCATCTATCCATCCATCCATTCATGTTACCAGGAAAGTTCAATAATAATGCTTTATAGAATCCAGCAGAGTTTCATTAATCACCTTTCTGTAGACAACTCCCATTATCTCTCCCAGGAGCAATAATCCTTTATCTCTAACTACCTACTGGAAATGTATATTCATTTCAAAAAATCTGTTAAGTGCCTACTATGTACAATATACTACATTAAGTATTGTGAATACAAATAAAATGACACAGTACTTGCCTTCACCCTACTTGTCAGACATCAAATGTATACATAGTATCATTTAAGATCATTTGAGAAGGAAAGGGCACTAACAATGAAATTGATCTAAGAGATTTTTCTTTATGAAATGGAATCTACCCTAACTCTTCAAAGGAGATGAAAGTTTTCAGAGGAAAGGTGACGGTGTAGTTTGTGTACTGTAGACATGGGATGCAGACTGGACAAGTGCACTGTGATGTGAGATGATAGGTCAAGCTTCAGGGAACAAACTGATCAATTATTCTGGCTAGAATGCAGAATGCATGAAGAAGAATGATAGGAAATAAGTCTGGAAAGGTGGGTGCAAGCCAGATTGGGAAGAACTTAAATGGCATGCTAAGGAGTTTGTATTTTATCCTAGAGGCAAGAGGGGTCAATGTATGCATATTCTTAACCAGAGAAGTGACATGTTTAATACTGCATTTTTGGAATAATGAGCAACTGTGAGGAGAATGAACTCAAATGGAGAAAGTCTGGACATTGGGAGACTGCTTAGCACTTTATCATAATAATCCACACAGCAGTCCCTAAAAATAGGGCAATTGTGATTTGAGAAGATAGAATTAATGCAAGAAATGTTATGGATGTGGAACTGATGGTACTTGGTGACTAATTGCATGGGTGGAGGGAGGAAAATGCAAGAGTCAAGGATGACTCAAATGTGAAAAAATAGGAGTCACTATAGAAATTGTGGTATCTTCAATAGAAATAGAGAAGTTTCAAGAAGGAATGAGTTTAAAGTGAAAGATAGTGAGTTCCATTCTGCAAGTTTCCTCATTGCAAAATGAGAGAATACAACTAGAAAGCCTATACAGTCCCTTTCAGTTATAAATCTATGACCCTTTGATCCTGTGACCACATGCTGAGTTTGTTACTCAGTAGGCTAATCAGTCACTATGGCAATCAGGATGTTGATAATACATCACTCAGGCTTAAGAGAGATTAGTGCAGGATATATAGGTGTGAGAGTCATTAGCATAGAAATACTAATTCAACCTATAGACCTTGACAAAGTCACCAAGTGACAAAAGGTAGAGAAAGAGAAGGCAACCAAGAACAGAGGGTTGGGGAAAATCCAAACTTGGTAGTTAGGAGAAGGACAATGAAATAGCCCTTTTCATGGATCATCTAATTTAACCTCAAGTTCAACACATCTAAAGCTTTATTCATCATCTTTCTTTCAAAATACACTATTCTGCCTGATATCCAAAATACATATAGAATAAAGACAAATTCATGATAAAAAAATTTATCTCTCAGTTGGATAAACAGTTAAAGAATATAAACAGTTCTCAAAACAATTGTACACCATGTGGAAAGTTGCATTGAATCACTAATCATGAGAAAAATGCAAATAATAAATGAGTTTTTTCACACTAAATAAATTGACATATATGACAAAAAACAATATTGGTGAGCTTAAAGAAAAATACACTAATATGAGATTTATGGGGCTATAAAATAGTCCATTATGGAAAGTTATTTGTAATTGTGATTTTCAAATTGTTAAGAAGTTCACACTTTTTATGGATAAATGCCTCTGGAAAGACATAACTGGCAAGATTTGATATTATTAATTACTCTATCTTCCTGGATCTCTCTTCTTGATTTTCTGCTTCAAATCACTGTTCTGCTGCCACACTTCTTGAATCTCTCTGGCTACCAGTTCCCTGCAGCTCGGTGACAAGATAGTAGGATGTTGTACATAAAGTCAGGGAGATCTGAGTTCAAATATTGCCTTGGAAACTTACTACCTTAGTGACCCTGAGCAAGTCACCTAACTTCTTCCTGCCTCAGTTTCCTTAGCTGTAATATTGGGATAGTAATAACCCATCTTCCCCAGGTTGTTATGAAGATAATGTGAGATTATAATTTAAAGTGTTTTGCAAAACCTCAAGTGTCATACAAAATGCTATTTATCATTACACATTGTATCTAGAATACAAATTCCTCAAGGGTAGGTGTTCTATTGCTTCTTAGTGTATCCTTAATGCTGAGCAGTAAGTCGGTCAGTCATTTATTATTAAGGGCATACTCTATGTCAGGTACTATATTAAGTGGGAATGCAAAAACTATCCAAAAAATAAAGTTACTTCCCTCAAGTAACTTGTGTTCTAATAAGGCATATGTGTGCCATGTAGATTGAAAGTAATCTGATAGAGGAAGGCACTAACAGCTAGAAGCCCATAAAAGAATCCCTGTAGAAAGAGGGATATGAGCTAAATCTTGAAGCAAGCTGTGGAAACTAAGAGGTGGAGGTGTGAGGGGTCAGAGCATTTAAGGCATGGGGACAACGAGGAGAGTTAAAATGGAACGTCATCATACCAATGTAGGTTGATTGTAAGGATCATGAAAGGAAATAAAGTATAAGATAAGAAAGGCATGTGGGCATGGCTGTGTATGAGAAATACATTGTTACTGGGAAGGTTGAGGCTATCTAGGTTTTAGTGATGTGGCTCCCTCATGATTTTCCTCCTTTCTATCTGACAATTCCTTCTCTGCCTTCTTTTCTGCTCATTCAAGTCATGCCTACTACCTGTGTGGATCCTCCAAAGCACTGTTCTGGGCCTTCTTCTCTTCTACTGCTATTTATAGCATTTCACTTGGTGATCATATCAGTTCCCTTGATTTCAATTACAATCTCTATGCAGGTGATTCTCAGATGCACTTGTCCAACCCCAGCCTCTATCCTAACCTCCAGTTTCCCATCTCCAACTGCCTATTGGACAACTTAAATTGGATGCCTATAGAATCTTAAACTCAACATGTCCAAAATGAAACTGTTGCCTTCACCTCCATATTCTCCCCTTCTTCCTAAATCCTTTCTTATTGTCAAAGGTCCTCCATCCTCTCAGTCACCCAGGCTCACAACCTAGATGTCATCTTCGATTCCTCACTCTCTCATCACTCATATCAAATCAACTGTAGAGTCCCATCATTTCTACCTCTATAACATCTCTTGTATAAACCCTACCTTCTTCTCTGACATTGAAATCACTGATGTACAGGTCTTCATCACCTGATACCTGAATATGACTGTAGATTGCTAGTTCATCTGCCTCCCTTGTCTTTTCCCAGTCCTATTTTTACTACAAGAAGCTGTCAAAGTGATCTTCCTAAGTACAGACAATGTTATCCTCCTCAGTGAACTCCAATGTCTCCCTGTTATATCCAGGATGAAACATAAAATGCTTTTCCTTTTAAAGCTTTTCAAAACCTCTAAATAACCTAAGGAGCCACTAGAGCTCACTGAGCAGGGGTTGACAGGGTCAGATTTATATTTGTTCTTTTTTTAATCATCTTGGCAGATTGTAGAATAAAAAGGTGAAATTTGGAGAGATATTATGAAGATAATAACCACAAGATATGTAAATAGATTGGATATGTGGGGTGAGTGAGAAGAGTCAAAGGTTATATAGGAGGTTGTGGACCTGGGCGACTGGAAAGAAAGTGGATCCCTAGACAGTAATAGGAAAATTCAGAAGAGGGAACGGTTTAAAGGAAAGATAATTAATCCTAATGCAAATGCCTGACAAGTACATTTTAATATATGATTTTTCATTCATTTATGTGTTCACTCATTCATAGACTTTGACCCATAGATTTCACTAAAAGGACAAGAGCTTAAAGTTCCCAAACAACATATAGTCACAGTACCACTTTTGGTGCGAGCAAAAACCTGGAAATGAAGTAGGTACCTGTATATTAAGAAATAGTAAAATGAATCATCATAACGCATCCATATAATTGATTATGTAATCAATAGAAATATCAAGTTTAATTCAAAGAAGAAAGGAAAGACATATGAACTGATATAGGTTGAAGGAAAACCAAGAAAATAGAATATATAATGATTGCAATGATGAAAATGGAAAGAATTTTTAAAAACTGAATGTTGTGTGGTTATAATGAACAAGATGAAAAAAAGTTTAGAAAATGCATTGCTCTCTATTCTTTGTATAGTTGGTGTACTTTGGGTACGGAATATTGAATAAAGTATCAGACATAGCAGATGGGTTTATTGGTTTTACTTAGCTGCTTCCCCCAACACACACATCAATAACTTTTTTTTTATAAGGAACACCTTGCTGGGTAGGAGAAAAAAGGAGAGAGATAGTCAGAAATTAACATAATATAAAATCAAAATATATTAATAAAATAAAATTTTAAAACTTTGCCACTTCTCTATGTCTACTGATAGCACAATCATCCTCCCAGTAACTTGAACTCAAAACTTTGACATTATCTTTTACTTTCCTCTCTTACTCACTAGCCAAATTCAATTATTAGTTATGCTATTTACATTTCTTCCTCCACTATATTTCTTAGACTTAATGTTTTTTTTTTCCCACTTACTTACCACCACCTTAATCCTGCTCTAGGAACTTCCCCAACTGTATTTTTCCTGTGGTGAGTAGGAATATCCCAGATATCTTGGTTGTTCTAATTTACAAGCTCATACTGATGCAGAGACTACACAGAATTCAGCAGAATCATGAGGTATAACTGAAAAAAGAAACTGAATTGAACTCATTATAACTGTATGAATGAGTTTGCTCTTTATTTACTCTTCATAGGGAAGAATGTCTACCAGTGGACACTGGTACACAATACTATATAGATAAACTGAACTGTAATTCATAATTCAGGAAGTAAATTTACAAAAAAATGAGTAAACAAAAGATAATGCTAAAGAAATATGTATTCAGAAATGTTCAAAACACAAATATAGAAAAGTATAATCTACAATCAAAATTTCAAGCAAAAACAAAGCCAAAAGGCCAGTTAGAATTCATAGAAGAAATGAAGTGAGAGTTTTAAGTGTATACTAAAAATGAAATGAGTTATAGAGGAAAGACTTGTAAGAAACTTTGAATAAGAATTGCAAAAGTTTACTCAACTAAGATTTTCCTAGAAAATTAGAATGGACCAAATAAAGATCATTTATTCCATGGGCTGAAAAGAACTATTGGGGGGAGAGACTTAAAAAAAGTAATAAAAAGTAATATCTTTCCAACAAAAGGAATTGACATGGAAAACTAATCAAGAAAAGAATATTCAAATAATTATTACAATATTCATAAAGAATGTGACCAAAAATTGAGATATCATATTTCAAGAAATCATGAATGAAAACTACCCAGATTTATTAGAAACATAGGTCAAAGTGAAAATAGTAAAAAGTCCACTGGCCACCTAATGAAAGAAAAAAAAAACATGAAGTCAAAATGCCCAGGAACATCATATTTAAAATTCAGAGTTAAGAATTCAAAGAAAAATTTATTTCAATAGGCAGAAACAAAAGATTGAAGTACAAATGAGTCAGTCAGAATTTTTTTTCCAGATGTGGGAAAATTGGAACACTAATGCATTGTTGATGGAGTTGTGAAATGATCCAACCATTTTGGAGAGCAATTTGGAACTATGTCCAAAGGGTTATAAAAATGTGCATATCCTTTGACCCAGCAATAGCACTTCTAGGGCTGTATCCCAAAGAGATCATTCAAATGGGAAAAAGACCCACATTACAAAAATATTTATAGCAGCTCTTTTTGTCCTGGCAAAGAATTGGAAATTGATGCCCATCAGTTAAGGAATGGCTGAACAAGTTGTGGTATATGAATGTAATGGAATACTATTGTGCTATAAGAAAGGATGAACAGGCTGACTTCAGAAAAACCTGGAAAGACTTGTATGGTCTGATGTTGAGTGAAGTGAGCAGAACCAGGAGAACATTGTACACAGTAACAGCAATGTTGTGTGATGACTAATATTGATAGATTTAATCCTTCTCAGCAATACAAAGATCTAAGACATCTCCAAAGGCCTTATGATGGAAAATGTTCTCCACATCCAAAGATAGAATTATGGAGTATGAATGCAGTTCGAAGCATACTATTTGCTATTATTTTATTCTGTTGTGTTTTGTTTCCTCTTTCTGGTGGTTCCCCCTATTAGTTCTAATTCTTACTTACAACATTACTAATGTGAAAATATGTTTAATAGGAATGTATATGTATAGCTTATATCAGATTGTATGCCATCGTGGGGAGGAAGCTAGGGAGGGAGGGAGAGAAAAATTTAAAACTCAAAAGCTGATGAAAGTGATTGTTGATAATTCAAAATAAATTAATTAAAAATAAATAAACAAAAACCTCAAAAAAAGAATTTTCTTCCAACATTTCTTGCTGCCTCATATTCACTGTTTTCTGTTCGAATTTGTTCAAAAGGCAAAGGAAAAAGGTTGACAACAAATTATTTACACAGAAATAATCTGAGTGTAATACTACATGAGAAAATGTATCTTTAAAGAAATTAAGAATTTTCAATCAGTTCTGGTAGAAAAACCAGAGATGAGTAG
>NW_020954569.1:5846924-5883407 GCF_900497805.2 Vombatus ursinus | reverse complement strand
CACAGAATTTTATAAGACAGAGAGCCTGAAATTGGCTTTGCTACCTCTTGAAGATTTTAGTAGCAGAAAGAAAAGGAGGAGATATGATTATATCAGAGAAGAGGGATTAATGTGGGAAGAATTTACTATTTCGTATAAATGGGGTACACAAGAAAACAAGGAAGATGTCACAAGAAGATTAGATGTCACATGAAGCTCCATTTCATCTGAAGTAAACAAAGGAAAGTAGAACACAATCATGCAAACATACTAAAATACACATACACTCAAAGAGCTTATTGAAGAAATATATTTAACTCATCAGGGAAACTGACAGAGGAAGAAGGAGAAGAAGAAGGGAATAAGTAGAAGTGCAGATTCAAGGAAGGAATAATAATAAATAAAGTAAATTCCAACTTTGGATGTAGATGGTAAAGCAAATTTAAGAGAGAAAGAATGACAAAATAAAAACCTTTAATCAGGGTAAAGGTGAAGGGGACAGGAGAAAGAAAAAGAAACAAACAGATTGCATCATTAATTTAGAAGTATGAAGTATAGTCCTTTTATCACTCTCTTCTTGATAAATAAGAAAAAAAAAGAGGAAAAATACAAAAGGATCAGATAAGATGGAAGGAAATAATCATAACTGTGAACATGAATGGGAATAATGTGCCCATAAAATAGAAGAGAATACACAATAAATCAGAATGCAGAATTCAACAATATCTTATTTGCAACAAATACACTTGAGAAAGTGTTCACACAGAGTTAAAATAATGGTCCTGAACAGAATCTATTATACTTTAGCTAAACTAAAAATAGAAAGAGCATCAATCATGGTTTAAGATAAGACAATAGTAAAAATAGTCTATTAAAAGAAACATTCTTAAAATAATTCTTAAATTAAATTCTTAAAATAAATCTTAAACATAAATTCTTAAATTGACCATAATCAATGAATTAATATTTGATATACACATACACACTGTCTCACACACACACAAACACACACACTCCAAATGGCATAGCATCTATCATAAATACTATTTAGTATAGGAAGAGATAATCAATTATAATGGTAGAAACTACAATAACTTAGAATCTAAATTAAACCCTTTTGGAATTATATACATTTTATAAACAATATAAACAAGAAAAAAGTTTAAATATTTGAATAGATTTTTAGAAAAGTAGATATCATAGATATCTGGCAATTGCTTAATGGTAATTAAAAGAAAAATAAATATTTGTGAGCAATATATAGCAACTTTACAAAAATTGACTATCTAGTAGGAAACACAGAACACCAGGACAGGTTTGAAAACAACATATAGGATTTTGGATATGCTTGAATGAAGAATCAGTGTCTAGATTGCACATGTCCATGCTTGGATGCTCAGTCTCTTTATTGTATTTTTCTTATTACATAGAAATGACCTTTTGAGTTGCTTATTAAATTATAACTTTCAACACTTTTAGCAATAAAATAATAAATCAATGAATAGGAATTCTGAAAATCAAATAATAAATTAAGAAAATTGACAACAAAAAACCACATTGAATGGTAAATAAAACTAGAAGCTGATTTTTCTACTATATACACACACACATACACACACACATGCATATGCATATCCCTAGTTACTTTAATTTTTTTTTAAAAAAGAGGAAAACCAGATTGCTAGAATTGAATATAGCAAAGAAGAACAAATGGCAAAAAAAATGAATAAAGGAAATTACTAAAAAAAATTGTTTGTTTTGATGAAAATTCCAAAAAAACTCAACCCTGATAATTTAAACAAAATGGATGACTATTTCTGAAGCATATAAAATATCCAAACTAACAGAACAAAAATAATTGTTACTTCATGGGATCAATGAATGTACTTTTGGCTGATATCCCTGTAAGTGAGGCCAAGGTTGAAGTATATGACATTAAAAACTAGGCATCTCTACCCTTCAGAATATCAATCTGAATTATTCAACCAATATTAAATGAAAAAGTTCTAGGTTCCGTGTTGTTTACAGAATCACAGGTACGTGAAAATTTTTCTACTGATGCATGGTTGAGCCCCCAGTAGGTGGTTATCTCAGTTTAGCTTGAGGACCTTTAATAAGGAGAAACTCAATATCCTCTGAGAGGCTTTATTTCACTGTTGAAAAGGTCTAATTATTAGAAACATTTTTTCTTATATTACACCAAAATTGGCCTCTCTGCAGCTTCCACCCATTGTTACTCCCTCTGGGGCCAATTAAAAAAAGGCTAATCTATTTTACATATGATAGTTCTTTGAATAGTGGAAGACAGTTATCATGTCCCCCATAATTCTTCCCTTCTGCTGGCTAATTATTTCATGTGGCTTGATCTTCAGTTATTTTCCATTGCTGATCATTCTCTTCTGAATGTCCTCTGGCTTAAAATCTTATCTAAAATATAGTGCCTTTTATTGAATGAAAATATCCAGTTGTGTTTTGACCAGGGCAGTGTATAATGGGACTATTATCTCTCTTGTCTTCAATGCCTCCCATTAAGAATTTTCAATCAGTTCTGGTAGAAAAACCAGAGATGAGTAGAAAACTTGAAATTCAAACACATGAGCCAAGAGAAACATAAAAGAGTAAAAACTTTTTAGCAAGTGGAAAAAGTTACACAAAGATTGAAGTGTTTAAATTATCCATTAAGTAGAAAAGAAACACATGTCCTTTAAGAATCCTGAGGCCAGAAAGGGTCATTCACAGAATTTTATAAGACAGAGAGCCTGAAATTGGCTTTGCTACCTCCCAATATGCCTCCCAATTCAGTTGATCACATTAGCTTTTTTGTTGCCATGTGGAATTGTTGATTCATAATGAACTTGCATTGCAATACATTAAAAGTCCTAGGTCTAATTCACATAAACTTTTGGGTAGACCGAACTCCAATTTTGTGCTTGTGAAACTGAATCTTTTATGCCCCAAATCAGTTTACATTTATCCTTTCTAAATGTAATTTTATTGTATTTGGCCAAATGTTCTAGAATATTGGGTCAATTTTTGGACACAGAATTCTATCTTCTAACATGTTAGCTACCACATGCAGATTTGTACCATCATCAGTGCATTAAGCACAGCATCTGTGGAATTCTATGTAGCAAAGTATATGTTCATAGGATCAGAGATCAGCTAGGTGTTCATTGTTTCCAACCATTTCATTTTAGAGATTATTGACTTGCCCATGATCACACATATGGTGTTTTGAGACAATTATTTCCTTTTCTGCTCAGAAACGTTATTTAATAACTTCTGGATTTGTTAGTATTTTCTAGGTGATCAAGGTTTACATAAATCTCTGTGTGGTATAGTTAGTGTAGCATAATTTTAATAATCAATTCTTTATCTGCATGTCATTTTAATCTTTTCAAAGTACAAAACCATATACAGCCATACTTTGTCCTTTCAACAAATTGTGGGAAAAGTAGAATAACTGTTACTATCCCCAGTTGTCAAATGAAAGTGAGACGCAGAGGACACCTAATTTGACTGAGGTCATAAACAGCAGATATGCGACTAGAAATCAGTTTTCATAACTCCCACACCAGCATCTTCTCCATTATGTCAGCTGCCTCTAATTTGTGTTTTCTCTTGATAATGAGATGGAGAATTTATATTCTTATGCGTGTAATATAACTATATGCACTTGTGTGTACATAAGGAGTAAACAGATAATTCGATTTTAACTTATATTACTTGCTAAGTGTCATATAACCAATATGTGTCAGAGCAGGCTTTAGACCAGGTTATCCTGTCAAAAGGGCTTACTTACTTCCTCAATTAAGATTTTGTTCATTTGTTTTAGGGATGATTGTCTTTCTTGATAAAGCCATTATTAAGAATGAGTGAATGAAAATGACTTCATACTTATGCAGTACTAAAATTCATATATCAAAGAGGTTCTGTTCATACTTTCCTGGCACTTATAAAGAAGGTGTCTGAAAGACACAGAGATAAGCAGAGAGAATACTTTGCCCAAGTGACATAACTTTCTCACAGTTTGTTGCTATATTATTGTTTTATTCTCAGTCAGGTTCCAAACAGGACATGAAGTTAGAGTTTCTTGTCATTGTCACTGTTACAAAATCACCATAGAGCAACATATGATATAATCTAGGTAATTTGAAACATCACTTTCAGTCCTTCAAATATAGCATATGCTCAATATGTTTGTGAAATTGAATCTATATTAAAATATTTTAAATTATTAAAATATTTTAATTAAAATTAAATTTTAAAATAAAAATATCAGTTAAGACCCCTGCCCTTCCCACTTATGAGTGAGTAATCCCATTCTTCCTATTGCAAGAGAGTGTTATATCAGCTACTGGAGAATTATAGACAATAGAGAAAAGATCTGCCATCTTTGGAAATTTCTTTCCAGGGAAGTCAGGGAAGAACAATCTATAATTTAAGTTTTGCTGCAATGACTAAATATTCCTCCATCCCCATAAGCTGTAAATTACCCTTATAGTAATGTGCCTCTTACTTCCTCAAATATTTAGTGCTTCCATTTGGTACAAAGTTATCAAATTAATTAAATGGCAAGTTGAGGCAATTCCTTTAAGAATTCATACTTAGAACTGACGGACTCCACTCAACAGTAAAGGCAGGAAATTCTCACTGAGTTTCAATACAACCATTTGATTTTTTTTTTAACTTTCAGTGAAAATACTTGATTTCAAGTGATACCCAATAGAACTGTATCACTACATTGCTGTGCATTATTCCTTTCTTTTTTAGGGCATAAATAGATGTTAAAATTTCAGCTTTAATTATGTGCATTATATCTTGTTGCTTCTTCATGTGCAGTGAAGCAACATGACATAATTTGTCAAAGAAAGAGAATCAGAGAGAGGGTCAAGTGCCACAGATGTTCACAAAGATAATTTTTACACAGCATATTTTATGTCTGTTATTTGGCACTTTTCATGCACTAAACATTTCACAGACATCATCTGATAAGTCTTTGCAAAACTTTTTGTAGAAGGTAAGCTTGACAGTCTTCTCTCCACAAGAAGAAGGGAATAGGGAAGTTAAATACTTTTAAAAACAAATCAGTAGAAAGAAGCCATCCAAAAAGCTTGATCTTCATTTAGATAGAACTTCACTCTGAGAGCTTCTGAATTCTAATCAAATGTTCAAAGTATCTTTTCTCTTTTTTTCTCCCCTAGTTTTGGAGCAACATTCATTCCTCTAAAGAAATGAATTTAAAGATAATCATAGTTTGGAAAATGATATGAAAAGCTACCAATACATCTAATTTTCTACTTGACAGCTGTAAGGTTTGTAATATCTCAACCCCACTGTGTTATACTTTACCAGCTTCCCAAATGGAAAAAGCAGATGATGTATCTGCATATTAGTGAAAAAAAAAAGATTTCTCTTGGTATTTCATATATGGTGCTACCTCTAAAGCTATTTTGACTGTGCATGGGACTATATGCTGTGGACATGGTAAACCTTGACAATGTGCAGAAGGAAGTCTGACATTCAGAATTAAGTCAGAATAATGCCATGTATGTATTTCCTCATTAATCTAGACTAAGGTTTTGGAGTATTCTGAACCAGCCCAACAGGAGAGTTCATAGACTATAAAGCTAGAGTCGGGGTTGAGGTGGGGGAATAAAATAAAAAAAAACTTATAGATCTTCTATTCCAATACTAATTTTACCAAAGAAGAAACTAAGACTTCAAAGGGTTAAATTGTTTCCCCAAAACCATAAAGGTAGATATGCAAACCAAACCAATATTCCAACCCATGTATTCTACCACCAAATTTTGTCTTTTGTGTACTTCATCATTTATATTACATAGGCAACTGTATCTAAAATTTCCCTTCTCCTCCTAATCTCCCAAATAAAATTTAGTTGGGTTGATTAGTTTATCTCTCATTGTGATGAACCAACAAGCATTAATTAAACACTAACAGCGCCCAGGCACTATGCTAAGCACTAGGGATAAAATATAAACTTATCCTTTAAAAAAGGTGAACTGAAAGGGCATCAGTAACTATCGGCACATATGTCTCCTTTCTCTTGCTAACAGAAGTTTTATGAGAACAATTTGCTAATGTATTAAAGATGTCCTTGATGAAAATGTGAGTGGGGAATAAGCATCCTTTCACAAAAATATATTCTATAGCTGACCATATTTTTAGAGTTACCAAGTTGACTGCCATATTTGAAGACTACAAGATCCTACTGTGATTATTGTTGTTGTTTACTTTAAAAAACACTTGCTTCAGTAAAGTAATATTCAGCCTTAAAGGTTCTCCTCCATCAAGGTGTTTTAATACATATGTCAAGATCACAAAAGGCTCTTTGATGGAAAAAATGAGGTAATAACTCTCTAATTATCATTATCAGTTCGCCACCACAATGGCAAATATTCAAAATTGAATTAAAAGGAAAGTGAGGTTTCTGACAGATAATGGGTTCCTCCAGAAATTTTCATTTATGAATGTTTGTGAATGACATTAGGCTGTTTACAATAATCAGAACGATATGGAAGGCACTTTAGAGAAAGGAGATTTATAATCACTCAAAAGAGTTTGGACCAATAATCTACATGGGGAAAAACAAGTTGAATGAAGGACAATTACGGTATTGTCCAGACTCCATTTAGTTAGTGCTCTGTCCATTCAGCTGATACATGAGTTCATATATCTTACAAAAATCCTGTAGAACAGCTATGAGCTGGAAATATAATCGCGCAAAAGAAAGATACCAGGTTGGTTGCTTTTGCAATTACATCATCACTTTTTGTTTTGTTTTGTTTTGTTTTGTTTTGCTCAAGATTTTGCTCAAATAATCCTCAGAAATGAGTTCTACATTCCTTATGGTACAAACTTTCAGTCCCCATACGAATCACTAAAAGTGAGCAGTGTTGCTCAGGTCTGACAAGTCTAAGAAGGCTCTCTGTCATAATCCTGGTTATGTGACCCAGGAAAACAACACACCCATCAATGGTTTGTATTAGATCAATAAATAACTGTTTTTGTGGATCTCAGCAAGGAATGGCCATTGGTTACTACTTGTGTCTTTTCTTCCTCTGTCTTCTTTTTTTTTTTTTTTTGGCTAGGCAGCGGGGTTAAGTGACTTGCCCAGGGTCACACAGCTAGTCAGTGTCAAGTGTCAAGTATCTGAGGCCTGATTTGAACTCAGGTCCTCCAGACTGCAGGGCCGGTGTTCCGTTCACTGTACCACCTAGCCGTCCCATCTTCCTCTGTCTTTATTAGATTGTCACTCACTCCTGGAACCTGTGGATCCACATTATCTTTCTTTGGGACACAAGAAGTTGCTTTATCCTTAGATGGTCCAGGCCCCTATCTACTAGCAGCACTTCCTACCTACTCAGCACCAAATAATGATCATTGGCCCCGTTTTTCCTTTTTCTTTGTCACCTTCAGTCAAATCTTTTTTCTTGTTTGCTTCTTTGTTTATGAAAATACTTCTTCCATTCTTTCAAAGAAGACTTTATTCTATTGATAACCAGGAGAATTAGATGATTTCTTTGTATCTCTTTGGACAGAGGCCATCTTTCACTTTCAGACATTATTATTTATCCTATTCCAAGTGATGCAAACATAGCATAGCCCCTGGAAGACAGAGCAAAAGTCTTCTTGCCAACTGTACCCAGCTAAAATAAGATTTTTCAGTTCTTTTCTTTCTTGTTAGCCATTTTCATGGTTAACTCTTGTGGCTAATTGCCCTAGAAAACAACCTGTTTCTCTAGTCTGCACTGTGTACTGGGGGCTTCTAAGTGAAGCATAATTTATTCATGGTGGGCTATGCTGGTGCTCTCTACTCATTTGCCTTTAATTGGCAACTCATATTCCTGCCAAACGCTACACTGAACCACTCCTGCATGAAGGTCAAGCTGAAACTCAAATGCAAGTAAGTTTATAATTAAATCTAATTCTCACACTTGTTTCTCTTTTTCCAATGAACTCCAAATTAAACCTCTCATTTCTCTGCCTGGTTTATTTTCTGTAACACTTTGCACTATCTGCTTCATGGGAATATTATAAGGAAAGAAATATGTACACATTTATATATTTAACAAATATGTGCTACCTCCAAATTATATATTCATCCTCTCCCGTATTTGTTCATTTGTTCCCAAGTGGTAACCTTGACCATTTCAGAGAATGAATGTTACATGTTTTGGCACTACATTGTGCTACTCATATTTTATGTAGGACTGGTGAAAAATTTAAAGCACTAAAAATGAAGACATTATATTTTAACTGCCAAAGTATCCACTTCAACCATATTATCAGTCATTCAAAAAGTAAACATTTGTTAAGTGCCTATTAGATGTAAAGCACTATGCTAGGTGCTAGGATTACAGACAAAAAAAAGTGAAGAAATTCCTCATCTCAAGAAGCTTATATTCTATCAATGGGAACACCATATACATATCTAAGAATATAGAGAATATTTACAGAATAAATAAGAAATACAAAACAGTTCAATACAAAGTAATTAGAGAGAGAGAGGGTACTAGTAGCTGGGGGAAATCATGAAAGACTTCATGGAAAAGGTAAAGGTAGTTCTTAAGTTGTCTTTTTAAAATATATATTTATCCATTTCACTAAATGTTTCCCAATTATATATAGATTTTTAACATTCATTTTATTCTCTGCACTCTTTCCTCTCCTCCACCCCTCCTTGAGAAAGTAAGCAATTTGATATCAATAATACATGTGAAGTCATGAAATAATATTTCCACATTAGCCATGTTGTAAAAGAAAACACAGACAAGATTGAATTATGCTTCAATCTGCATTCAAAGTTCATCAGTTTCTCTCTCTCTCTCTCTCTCTCTCTCTCTCTCTCTCTCTCTCTCTCTTTCTCCTCTCTCCTCTCTCTCTCTCTCTCTGAAGGTGGATAACATTTTTCATCATGGGTTCTTTGGAATTGTTTTGTATCATGATGTAGATGAGTAACTTTCACAGTTCATCATCCTTACAATATTCCTTTTACTTTGTGTAGCATTCTCCTGATTCTTCTCACTTCACTTTGAATGAGTTTATATAAATCTTCCCAGGTTCTTCTGAAACTATCCTGATCTTCATTTCTTGTAGCACAATAGCATTCCATCACAAATATATACTGAAATTTGTCAAGCCTTTCCCCAATTGACGGGCATCCTCTCAATTTCCAATTCTTTGCCACCGCTAAAAGAACTACTATATATACTTTTTGTAGATAAGGATCCTTTTCTCTTTTTCCTGACTTCTTTGGGATACAGACCTAGTAGTGATATTGCTGTGTCAGTAGGTATGCACAGTTTTATAGACTTTTGGGTATAGTTCCAAACTGCTGTCCAGAATGGTTGGCTTGGTTCACAACTCCATCAGCTGTGCATTAGTGTCCCAATTTTTTCCACATCCCCTCCAGGATTTATCATCTTCCTTTTCTGCCATGTTAACTAAGCTGATAGGTATAAGGTAGTATCTCAGAGATGTTTTAATATGCATTTCTCTAATCAATAGTGATTTGGACCATTTTTTCATGTAACTGTTGATAGCTTTGATTTTTTCTTCTGAAAACTTCCTGTTCATATCATTTGACCATTTATCAACTGGGGAATGGCTTTTATTTTTATAAATTTGGCTGTTTCCTACCTACTTGAGAAACGAAGCCTTTATCAGAGAAACTTGCTGTAAATTCTGTTCTCAATCTCCTGTTCTTTCTTCTAATTATAAGTAATCATAATTATCCCTTTTACTTCTTGTGATCCTGTCTAAATCTTTTTGGTCATAAAATTTTCCCTTATCCATAGACTGGGCAGGTACATTTTCCATACTCCCCTAATTTACTTGTGATATCACCATTTATTTATATCTAAATCACTCAGCCATTTTGACCTTATCTTGGTATATAGTGTGAGATTGTGGTATATGCCTAGTCCTTGCCAAACTGCTCTCCAGTTTTCTAAGCAATTTTTGTGAAACGGTGAGTTCTTACCCCAAAAGTACAGATCTTTGGGTTTATCAAACAATGGATTACTATGGTCATTTGCTACTATGTATTGTGTACCTAATCTGTTCCACTGATTCACCATTCTATTTCTCAGCTAGTGCCAGATTATTTTGATGATTGCCACTTTGTAGTAGAGTTTGAAATTTGGTACTAATGAGCCACCTCTCTTTTTTTTTCAATGATTCCCTTGAGATTCTTGACCCTTTGTTCTTCCTGATGAATTTTATCATTTTTTTCAAATCTATAACATAATTCTTTGACAGTTTGATTGGTATGGCACTCAATAAGTAAAGTAACTTAGGAAGAATTGTTATTTTTATTTTATTGACTCAGCCTACAAATGAGCAACTAATATTAGATCTGTCCTTTTGAAAAGCGTCTTATAATTGTGTTTACACAGTCCCTAGATTTGTCATAGCAGGTAAACTCCTAAGTATTTTATATTGTCTGAAGTTATTTTAAATGAAATTTCTCTATCTCTTCCTGCTGGATTTTATTGGTATATAGAAATGCTGGTAATTTGTGTGGGCTCATATTATAGCCCACAAATCTGGCAAAATTGTGAATTGTTTCAACTAGTTTTTGAGTTTATTCTCTGGAGTTCTCTAAATATACCATCATATCACCTGAAAAGAGACATAGTTTTGTTTTCTCATTGCTTATTTTTATTCCTTCTATTTCTTTTTCTTGGTTCTAGCATTTGTAGTATAATATTGAATAATAGTGGTGATAACAGATGTCCTTTCTTTGCCCCTGGTCTTACTGGGAGGGCTTCAAGTTTATCCTTATTACAAATAATACTTACTCATGGTTTTAGATTTATTGTTCAGTCATTTCAGTCATGTCCAACTCTTCATGATCTCATTTGGGGTTTTCTTGGTAAAAATACTGGAGTGGTTTGCCATTCCCTTTGCTAGCTCATTTTACAGATGAGGAAACTAAAACAAACAAGATTAAGTGAATTCCTCAGGGTCTCATAGGCAATAAGTATCTGAAGTCATATTTGAATTCAGGTCTTTCTGATTCCAGGCCAGGCACTACATCCACTGCCCCTGGTTCCTATGCTTTCTAATATTTTTCAGAGGAATGAATATTGTATTTTGCTAAAGACTTTTTCTGCATCCATTCATATAATCATATGATTTTGTTTTTGTTTTTGTTTTGATATAGTCAGTTTTAGTAATAGCTTTCCTAATATCGAACTAGTCCTGCATTCTTATTATAAATCCCACCTGGTCATAGTGTATGGTCTTTGTGATATATTACTATAACCTCCTTGCTAGTATTTTATTTAAAATATTTGCTTCTATATTAATTAAATAAGTTGATCTATAGTATTCATTCTCTGTTTTTCCTCTTCCTGGTTTAGATATCAAAAACATATTTGTGCAATAAAGGCATTTTGGTAGGACTCTTTAACCTACTTTTTTCAAATAGTTTATGTAGTATTGGGATTACTTGTTCCTTAATTGTTCAGTTAAATTACCTTGTAAATTCATCTAGTCCAGGGGATTTTTTCTCTTAGGGAGTTCAATTGATGATTTGTTCAATTTCTTTTTCTAAGGTTGGGCTATTTAAATACTCAATTCTAAACAAGTGATATTTTTGTAAATATCAATTTTACTTAAATTGTCAGCTTTTGCTAGATTATAATTGGGCAAAATAACTCCTAATATTTTTTTTAATTTCATCTTATTTGGTGATCCATTTATCCTTTTCATTTTTGATACTAGCAATTTGATTTTCTTTCTTTTTTTAATTAAATTAACCCCTGGCCTATTTATTTTATTGTGTTTTCTTTTAATAAAAGCCAGCTCCTACATTTTTATCAGTTCATTTTTTTTTGCTTTTATGTCTATTAATATTTTCTTTGATTTTCACAATTTCCATTTGGCTATTTAAGGATTTTTAATTTGTTCTTTTTCTAGTATTTTTTTTTAATTGCATGCCCAATTCATTGATCTGCTCTTTCTTTGTTTCATTGTTATACATGTTAAGAGATATAAATTATCCCTAAGTACTGTTTTGGCCACATCCCACAAATTTTGGAATGTTTTCTCATTATCATTCTCTTTGATGAAATTATTATTTGTTTCTATGATTTGTTCTTTGATGCACTCATTTTTAGGATTCTTAGGATTAATTGATTTAGTTTCCACTATTTTCCATTTTTTTAATCTGTATTTCCATGGCTCTTTATTGAATGGCATTTTGATTGCAATATGGTGTGAAAAGGGTCCATTTAACAGTTTTGGTGGGTTTTTTTGCATTTGTTCATGAGGTTTTGTGCCTTAATACATGGTCAATTGTTGTGAAGATGCCATATATAGTTGATAAAATGGTATACTCCTTTCTATTCCCATTCAGTTTTCTCCAGAGGTCTATCATGTCTAAATTTTTTTAAGATTCTATTCAACTCCTTAATTAGATTTCTCTAGTTCTGAGAGATACAAGTTGAGATCCCCAACTAGTATAGTTTTGTTGTCTTTTTTCTTCTGTAATTCATTTAACTTTTCCTTTAAGAATTTGGATGCTATGCCATTTGGTGCATTTATTTAGTACTGATATTATTACATTGTTTACGGATCTTTTAGCAAGATGTTGTTTCCCTGCTTATTACTTTTAATTACATCTATTTTTTGCTTTTTCTTTTCTGATATCATTATTGTTATCCTTGCCTTTTTTACTTTGGCTGAAGCATAATAGATTCTGCTCTAGCCCCTTATTTTAACTCTATGTGTGTCTCTGTTTCAGTTGTGTTTCTTATAAACAACATATTGTTGGATTCTGGTCTCTTCATTGCACACCTTTTTTTATGTAGATAAGTTTCCCCATTCTTCCTCTCCCTTCTCACCTTCTCACAAGGCATCTCCTTTTCTTGCCTACCCATTTTTTACATCGCCCCAACATAACCGACTCACTCGTGCACCCTCTTTCTATGTAGAATCCTTCTAACTGTACAAATGATATTTTTTTAGAAGTTGCATGTATCATCTTCCCAGATAGAATTTGAACAGTTTAACCTCATTTAGTCCCTTATGATTTCTCTTTCATGTTTAATTTTCTTTACTTCTCTTGAGTCTTGTATTTGCAAGTCAATTTTTTTTCCACTTCTGGTCTTTTCTTCAAGGAATGCTTGAAAGTCCCCTGTTTCATTTAATATCCTTTTTCTTCCTCCTTAAGCTCTGGATTGTTGGGCAGGTTATTCCTGGTTTTAATTTCAGTTCTTTTGTTTTCATAATGGCATATTCCAAATACACTGCTTTTTTAATATGGTTGCTTCTAAATCTTGTGTGATCCCACTATGGGGTTCACAGTATTTTATTTCTTTCTGGCTATTTGAAGTATTTTCTCTTGGACCTCAAAGCTCTGGAATGTGACTATAATGAGCATTGGAGTTTTCATTTTGGAATTTCTTTTAGGTGATGATCACTGGATTCTTTCAATTTCCATTTTAGCCTCTGTTAGGATATCAGGAAAGATTTCTTTGATGATTTCTTGAAACATACCTAGGCTCTTTAAACATATATATATCTTTCAGTTAATCCAATTTTTTTTTGGTGGCAATCAGGGTTAAGTAACTTGCCAAGGGCCACACAACTAGTAAGTGTCTGAGACTAGATTTGAACTCAGTTCCTCCTGACTGCAGGACTGGTGGTGTTCTATCCACAGTACCACTTAGTTGCCCTTTAATCCAATAGCTCTTTTTTATTGTACAGTCTTTTTAAAAATTATTGTTATTATGTATTTATTTTTAGTTTTCAACATTTACTTTTATAAGATTTTAAGTCTAAATTTTCCCCCTATCCCCTCTCACCTCCCCAAGACAGCATACAATCTGTTACAGACAATGCATGTACAGTCATATTAAACTTATTTCCACATTAGTCCTGTTGTGAAAGAAGTATCAGGACAAAAGGGGAAAACCATGAGAAAGGGGAAAAAAAAGAAAAATAATGCTTTAATCTGCATTCAGACTCCATAGTTCTTTCTCTATAATCCAATAATTCTTAAGCTATCTCTCCTCAAGTATTTTCTAGGTCAGTTGTTTTTTCCAATGAGATGTTTCACATTTTCTTCTATCTGTTTCATTATTTTGACTTTGCTTTATTGTTTCTTAATGTCTCATGGAGCATTAGCTTCCATTTATCCAATTTTAATATTTACAAAATTATTTTCTTCAGTGAGCTTTTTTACTTCTCTTTCCATTTGGTTATTGTGTTTTTAAAAGTATTTTCTTCAGTGTTTTAGTGCCTCTTTTATAAAGCTGCTAATTGTCTTTCAATGATTTTCTTCCTTTGCTCTCCATTCTTTGCCCATTTTTTTTCTTCTACCAATGTCACTTGATTTTGAAAATAATTTTTTAGCTCTTCCAGAAATTCTTCTTGGGCTTGCATATAATTCATATTTTTGTTTGAGGTTTTGCTTGTAGTTTTTTTTGATTTTATTGTCTTCTTCTGAGTTTGTGCCTTGATCTTCCCTGTCACCTGTTTTGTTTTGTTTTTTGCTATTTGCTTATTTTTCCATTCTATTTTTTTATTTTAAATTTTATGTTAAAGTTTGACTCTCTTCCCAGTGTGGCAGGGCAAAAAGGCACTATCTCAAACTTCAGGCTTTTTTGCTCTGCTGTTTTCAGAGCTGCTTCTAAGGGTTTGGAATTTTTCAGTGCTTTTAAGCTGGTATGATCTGGGCATAGGTGTGCTCACTGATCTCCTGGTCTTGACTCTGGTTTTTACCCAGAAAGGGTCCCTGCTCCTTTGGAATTGGAAATGATACTGTTCTTCAGGGTTCCTGATCCTTTGAGAACTGAAGTGATACTGTTCCTTAGAGTTCCTAATCTCTTGTTAACAAAATTGATACTATTCCTCAGGGCTCTATCTCTCTGTCTTGATCAAAAGCATTCCACTCCACAATTGAACTATGACTCAGAAATGGGTATAATTAAAAAAGTTGCCAAATAGTATCTGGTTCTACATCCAGTACTGGCACAGGGAGCCATCTTTCTAACAAGTTAACATGTCATCTTATCATCTCTGGCTTAAGAGTTCCCAAAGTTGCTGCAATTTCTGTTGTCACCACCTAGTCTCACCACTGATGTTCTAGTCCACCTTGGCTCTAGGCCAGCCTTTACCTTCATGTCACAGATACCTTTTTTTGACCTCATAAGTCATCTTGGACTGGAAGAATGTCTCATTCTCCTTTTGTTGGCTTTGCCACTCCAGAATTTGATTTAAGGTATTATTTTAAAGTTTTTTTTGGAGGGGAATGTTGAGAGAGCTCAGGTGAGTGCTACCTTTACTCCACCATCTTGGCTCCATATCCCTCTTGAAAGGTATGAGAGAAAAATGAGGTATAAGTGGATTCCTTGCATGGAAGGCATGGAAGATACTTAGTATAAGTGATCTATGGAGTGTCTGTACCTCATGAGGAACAGAGAAAAGCCTATTTGGGCTAAACCACAGAAAGAGCAATGTTGATGTATGATGAGGCTAGAAAGATAAGTTAAGTGCAGGTTTATATTTTATCCTAAAAGTTTATTGAATAGAGGAGTGACATGGTCATATTTCTATCTGAGGAAAATCAACTTAGCATCTCTGTGATACAGGATTGAAGTGGGGAGTGACTTGAGGCAGAGAGAATGATTAAGAAGATGCTGCAATACTCTAAGGCAAAGGGTCTGGACTAAGGTAGTAGCTGGGTGAGTAGTGAGAAGAGGTCAAATGCAAAAGACACTATGGAGATAGAAATATCAAAATTTGGTCATTGATTGGGTATGGGAGATGAAAGACAATGAAGAGTCAAAGACAACATCAAAGTTACACACTTAGAAGGCTGGTAGAATAATGGCTCCCTAAACAGAGATAGAGCAGTTCAGTAGAAGATTTAGGCTAAATATAATGAGTTCTATTTGACTTATTGAATTTAAGAGGTATTTGAGTTATTCAGTTTTTATGTCTAGTAAGCAATTGGTGGCATAGAACCAAGGAAATAAATTGTGGCTGCTTATATAGATCTGAGAATTAGCTACTTGTATAAGGTAATTAAACCCAAGGGCATTGATAAGATCAACACAAGATAATGTGTGTAGAGAGACTAAAAGAGAGCCCAAGAACAGAACTCACTGAATACCAATAATTAAGAGGTATAATATGGAGAATGAAGCAACAAAGGAGATTGAGAAGGAATAGTATAACAAGTAAGACAACCAGTAGCAGGTATTGTCACAAAAACCTGGCAAAGAGAAAATATCTGAGAGTCATGGTCAATAGTATCATGCTGCAGGGAAGTCAAAAGAAAAAGAGGATGAAACTCAGAGAAAACCACTAGATATGGCAATTAAAAGACTAATGGTAATTTTGGAGGGTATAGTTTCAATTAAATGATGATATCAGAAGACAGATTACAAATAGTTAA
Organism: Vombatus ursinus; assembly: GCF_900497805.2. NCBI lineage: Eukaryota > Metazoa > Chordata > Mammalia > Diprotodontia > Vombatidae > Vombatus > Vombatus ursinus. The sequence goes on along the minus strand of NW_020954569.1, from coordinate 5,866,992 downwards.
GAAATGATCTAGAGGAAATGAAGGGGAAACAACAAGCAAAGACAGTTTCTCATTCTAGGAATTTTGCCAGGAAATGAAGTGAGATAGTAAATTGAAGGGATAGGAGGTCATTATACATCTACATTTACTCCTCTTCCTGGTTTCACCAGCACAGAAAAAGATTCCCCTCCCTCTAGGATAATCTCATTATTGCTAATCTTATCACCATGCTACTAACTCAAGCTTTGATTGAAATCACCTCCCTTAACCTGATCCCCTCCCTAATTGTAGGGATGGAAAGCAGAGTTCCATACTTCTTCCAGGGTAGAAATTGATTTTTTTTCCTGACTGTACTATGCATCTGATGCTCTGTCTGATTTCAACTCAACAGACAAAATGCCCCTATTCCAGGTACTCCTGGTCATTACCCCAACTTTCATGTCTTCTTTTGTGTTGTCTTCCCTGGTTAGATTGTAAACTCCTTGAGGGCATAGGCTACCTTTCTTGTTATTAATTGTATCTGTAGCACTTAGCATGGTGCCAGGCACATAGTAGGCCTTTAATAAATATGTATTAGATTGGATTATTATACTTTATATATTATATCAAATAGTCTCTAACAACTATGCTATATATTATGTTATATTAACATCAATATGAATTTCAGTCTGGTTCTCTCATGGCTCTTGGAAAGAATATAGTACAGTAGAAACATTAGATTTTGAATAGAAGGAACTGAATTCAAACTCTGGTTCAACTACTTAGGAGTACCTGGTATGACTGTTGCAAGTCACTTAAATTCTCTGGCCCTCCTCAGTTTCCTCAGCTACAAAATAAGGAGGTTGTGCTACATGGTTTCCCTTCTAGCTCTAAATCTGTTGTCCTACATTGGGTACAAATCAGCATTATTTTTGTTTTGCCATTATTAGACCTGTCGAACCCACAATGCAAACTGCATATTTGCAATCAATATGTTTAAAAATATAAATGAGGAGATGTGAAGATGGCAGAATAGGTCAGAAAATTCCAAGCTCTCTAGATTTGCCCCACAAATGAGATAATAACACCTCAGGGTGGACATAGAGCAGTAAAAATAAGTAAGAGTGGGGACAGACCAGTGGACCTCCTGGGACAACCACAGAAAACCTGAAAAAAAATCCCAGGATAAAGTTTTGTCCCTGTGAAGAATAAGCACCTCTAGGCTAGGTCCTCTTAAACAAGCCCTGGGAACAGTTGAGTTGGGAGGTTGCTTTGGCCCCAGTCACAGGAACTTTTACCTCCAGAACAATGATGGGAGTTGGACATCTAAGCTGGGGGAGATTGAGGGAACCTTTGCTGAAAAGAAACACCAGACCTAGCTGTGCTGGGGAGATGTGGCCAGAGGCAAGACCAGCATACACCCCTTGAGTGCAGAAGGAGTGGGGTGGGGACACAGCTGGCTGTGGGCACTTACAGGAGGCTGGAGATCTTGGAGAACTGAAGGAGGATCCGAGGTCAGAGATACCATCCCCCATACTCCAGGGCCACAGGTGATTACAAAAACTAACCTGCTACCAAAAAAAAAGGGGGGGGCAAAGGAGGCAAAGGAGAAAGAATCTAACCATAGAGAATTACTATGGAAATACAAGATTAACCCTGGTCTTCAGAGTTAGGTTAGTCTTCAGGTTCAGTCTTCAGAGGAGGATACCAAAGCAAAGAAACCCTCTTCTGTCGCTAAGAGTGATATCAAATGGTCACCTTATCAAAAAGAATTCATAGAAGAAGTTTAAAAATCAAATGAGGGGTGAAGCTAGGTGGCACAGTGGATAGAGCACTGGCCCTGGAGTCAAGAGGACCTGAGTTCAAATCTGGCCTCAGACACTTGATACTAGCTGTGTGACTCTGGGCAAGTCACTTAACCTCATTTCCTAGCCAAAAAAAAAAATAAACAAACAAAATAAATCAAATGAGAGACTGAGGAAAAACTAAAAAATAAATAAATAAATAAATAAATAAGAACAATCGAAGAAAAACAAGAATATTATGAAAAGAAAATCATCTAATTAGAAAAGGAGATGCAGAATCTTAAGGAAGAAAATCATTCCTTGAAAATCCAAATTGGGCAAGAGGAAACTAGCAAAGTTACAAGAGATCAAGAAATAATAAACAAAATATAAAGAATGAAAAAATAGTAGATAGCATGAAACATCTCATAAGAAAAACAACTGATCTGGAGAACAGATTAAGAAGATAAAACATAAGAATAATCAGACTACCTGAAAGCTATTATTGAAAAAAAGAATCTTGATACAATAATACAAAAAATAATTAAAGAAAATTGTCCTGAAGCCTTAGAATATGAGGGGAAAGTAGAAATAGAAAAAATCCATCTATCACCCCCTGAAAGAGATCCCTAAAGAAAACCCACAGGAATAGTCAAATTCCAAAACCCCTAGCTCCAGGATAAAGTATTACAACCAACAAGAAAAAAAATTAAATACGGTGGTGCCACAATTAGAATCATACAAGATCTAGCAGCAGTGATACTAAAAGACCACAGGTCTTGGAACACTATATATCAAAGAGCAAAAGAGCTAGAGTTCTGCCTGAAAATATCATACCCAGTAAAGCTAAGCATAATCCTGAATGCAAAAAAAAAAAAAATGAACATTTAATGAATTGTCAGACTTTCAGGATTTTGTTTAAAAAAAACTGAGCTTAATAGAAGATTCAACATAGAACCACCAAAAGAAATATAAAGTACATACCAAAGACTAATTACAATGGACTCAATAAGGACATACTGTTTACCTTTTATGTATGTAAAATGTATGTCTAAGATTGTTACCAGAAATTGGGTCATTCAAAAGAAAGATTGGGGTATAGCTGCATATGATATGATCTTAAAAAGTAAAACTATTAAGGAAAAAAAGAGTAATTATCTTATTCAGATGAGGTATAAGAGGATGAATTGACACAGAGGAACTAGATGGGGGAGGAGGACTGGTAGTTCTGGAAACCTTATTTCATTGGGAATGGGTTCAAGAGGGAACAATACATATATATCTAGAAGAGTATAAATGTCTTCTAAATTCAGAAAGAAATAAACCACTAAGAGGATAGAAAGGGGGGAGAGGATAAGGGAGAGATCTTTAGAGGGGAGGGTGAGGGAATAGATTAAAGGGGACTATAGAAGGGTATTTAGAATAATGGGAATGGGAGAATAAGGGAGGGATCCTTGTGGAGGGCTGGTTAAGTAATAAAAAGACAAGGTAGCAGGTAGAAGTGAAGTAGAAGATTCAGGAGGTATAGGAAATAAGAGATATGCACAAATATAAAATAAAGATCAGGGGTAGTAATTTAGGGGAAAAAGGAGCAGGGGTAGTAATCATGATCTCAGACAAAGTTAAGGCTAAAGGAAATTTAATCAAAAGAGAAAAATAGGGAAACTACACTATGTCAGCCATATTTGTCAACATTGTTTTGGATTATTTAAAATAACTAGACAGCATAAGTTGGAAATACTGCAATGGCATAGGAAATGACAAGTTGGTATAACTGGAAAAATATGGGAAGACTTAGACTTATGAAGGAAGAGGTTATCCACCCTCAGAGAAACAAGGATAAATAAGTATAGTATAATCTTACATAGATGCATGTGAATGTATATGTCTATATATGATTATTATTATCAACATCTAAGTATATGTATGTGTAAGTATATGTATGTATGGGTATATGTGTGTTGATGTATATATGTATATCTTTGGGTGTATGTCTATATATGTATGAATATATTGTAGATATATGTGTGTATATATATATATGTGCATGTGTGTCTGTGTCTTTTTGTATGTATGTATGTATGTATGTGTGCATATATCCATGTTTAATTTCAGCCTTTGGGAGGTGTGGGAGGAAGAGGAGAAAAAAACAAAGTAAAAAGTGCACAGCAGAGAACAAAAGAAAACTTACATGGAAGAAAAGATGGACAATTCTCAACACAATGTGTAGTATTTATTATATAGGCTTTCTTGAAATGGAAATTTGTTGCTGTATATTTTAAATCCTCTCTCATGTTCTGCTGTGCACATGACATGCTTTTTTTTTTCTTTTTTGGAGGTCAATGCATCTAAATTAATAACCCCTGATCTAGGGTAAAAATGATTTTGTTAACAAGTCAGTGATGATTCCAGAGGGCATAGTGGAAGATAGAACAGAAGATGATTAGACTTAAGGAAAAGTAGAGGTGAGATGACTACGGATGAAAGCATAAGGAAACATAAGGACAAGATTTCTGCCTCAGCAGATTTCAAAGTTAAAGCATGGGGATGAAGGGAGAAGACACTAAGAATATTCCTTCCACAGAGTTCAGAATGACTAGTTAATATAAGACAGTACCCTTTAAGGCAGTTTGGGCTCTGAACATTTTTGATCACATACTCTCATTAGAGGAAAAAAAAAGTCTGAGCATGTATTCTCATTATAAGTATATTTATAATTATACATGTGTACTATTGTAATAATATTTTACATACATTATAAATCATACAATAAAATAATTTTTTAATGAGATAAAGGTGAAATAACAGTATTTTAAAGTATTTTGTCATCCATTAATGGTAAAAGCTTGTTTATTCTCATTAAAATTAGTATTATTAATTTTAACTAGAGTAATATAATTGTATGTTTCACTTTTTAAATATTGTTTTAACTCTTTGCAACACCCTGAACCTAGAGTCTAGTTCTATGCTTACTTTATTGTGACATTTGGTTTTAATGGCAATTGTAGCCCAAAAAAATATCTATCCAACTCATTTTTCAGATGAGGAAACTGAAGCAGAGTTAAGTGACTTGCCCAGGGTCAGACAGCTAGTAAATGTCTGAGGTCAGATTTGAACTTAGGTGTTCCTGACTCCAGGTCTGACAACCTAGTTTCCCACCTAGATGCTATTTGGTTTTAATTGCAATAACAGAAAAAGATAAACAGATACAAATGGGGGAAAGAGCTTCATTGACTTTTCTTAGTAAATTCTAATATTAATTTTTTTTAAAATTCCAACCACTAACTATCCAAAGGACTTTGTTGAAATTTGGCAGGTAAAATTCCATCTTCCCAGTAGTCTTTCAGTTACTTATACTAACTAGTCAAAAGTTATTGCATCATTATATTTTTTGGAAATAGGTTCAAAACTCATTGAAATTCTTGATTTTGATACTTTTTAAAACATGTTAGAAATTTTATTTTGCATTTTTTTAATTTGCATAATCAAAAGCTTTTATAATTGACACATTTTCAGAAACAAAAGATACATTTTTTAATATCTTGTTAATCATGATAACTTTATAGAGTTCAGCTAATAGCTCAAGGCACAGTACGTAGCTAGAATAAGGTTCATTGCTAATGATAGTGTATGCAAATTCATAATTCAAATAATTTTCTTTATAAATTCTAAGTTGTTTGTCTGACTTCTTTTTCAAATCTTGTTACATCATCATTCTTTTTGCTTCACAATGCAGTTGAAGAAAATCATATGAGAAGAAGGAGAAATATCAGCCTTGCTATTTTCTTCTCATTCTCCCATGTTCCTATTTTTAGTAGTGTCTTCAAGATGCAGTTCCTCTGTAGAAATCTTTAAAACTATTGTCCACTTTGTGATGATTAAGAACAGGATGATTAGTTTTGTTAAATTATATAATCTCTAAATCAACTTAACCATGTATACAGAAACTGCAATATATATAATATATTGAAAGTAGATGGATGAGTGAGAGTAGCACTGTCAGCTCCCCCATATTATAAAACTCTCTTCCCCCAGGTTCCTTTATGAACCATTCCTGATATGTGACCATGTAAACATGACTAAGTGAGGACACCAGGGACAATCTATGTTAAATATTAGTATTTTTTTTGCTTATTTTTATGGAAATAAATAGAAGTTTTAATATTTTCTTTCCACACTACCAATGAATTTACTTGTGTACCCATGGGGTGACCTTTGGTGATTATTGCTGTAACATACTGGAATAATTGAGTACTAAGACATAGTGGGCCTTCATTATTTATGGTTCCCAAAGAGCTTGGATTCGTTATAGTTCTGAAACCCTGGTGAGTCCAGATGAAATGGTGGTAATCAATCTCTGAAGTCCAGGCTGAACTCACATTCTGCCTCTCTCTTAAAGTTAAGCATTTATTAAATTCCTACTTTGTGTACAGTGTTGTGTTAAGAGTGAGTATGTAAAGAATGGCAAAAACACCCAAAAAAAACAACAAAAATAGTCCCTGTTATTAAAAAAGAAGACACTAAGAATATTCCTGCCACAGAGTTCAAAATGACTAGTTAATATAAGATAGTACCCTCTAAGGCAGTTTGGGCTCTGAACATTTTTGATCACATACTCTCATTAGGGGGGAAAAAAAGTCTGAGCATGTATTCTCATTATAAGTATATTTATAATTATACATGTGTACTATTACAATAACATTTTACATACATTATAAATCATACAATAAAATAATTTTTTTTATCTAATGGGGAAGACAGCATGGAAACAAGTGGAAACAATGGAAACATGGAAACAATATATAAAGGATAAATTGGAGAAAACCATAGAAGGATGGGATTAGTATTAAAGGGGATCAAGAAAGGCATCTTACAGAAAGTGAGATTTTTAGCTAAATCTTAAAGGAAGCCAGGGAGACCAAGAGGTGGAATAAAGGAAGGAGTATATTCTTAGCATGGGGAGAAGGAAGGGGAAATGCATAAAGTAGGGATATAGGGTGTCCTGTGTGAGGAACAACAAAAAAGTCAGTGTCACTGGTAACTGTAAAATATGTGGAAAATAATAAGGTGTAAGAAAACTGGAAAGGTAGGATAGGGCCATGTTATGAAGGGTTTTAAAAGCTAAACAGGATTTTATATTTGATTCTGAAGGAAATGAGAAGCTACTGGAGTTCATTGGATGGGGTTGAGGAAGGTTACAGGATCAGACCTGTGTTTTGGGAAGGTTGCTTTGATGGCTTATTAAAAAATAAACTAGGATTGGGAAAGACTTGTGACAGAGTACAACCAGAAGAATATTGCAATAATTTATGAAATAGGTGAGGAGGGTAGGAAGGAGAGGAGTAGGTAGCCTCAGAAGAGAGAAGGGAGCCCCCTCTTCTCTCTCTTGGGTCTATCATTTGGTGAGCTCATCAAATTAATTGTCACCTCTAAACAGAAGAACCCTAGATCTTTAAGTCCAGCAATCTTTTTTTTCCTAAACCTGAGTTTCACATCACTAACTGCCTACTTGATATTTTGATCTAGATGTCCTAGAGACCACTAAAACTCATCATGTACAAAACAGGACACATTATTTTTCTCCTCAAATCTACTATTCCTTTGAAATTTCCTATTTATGTTCTGTGTGACAGCACCATTCTAGTTGCAATAAGGAGTCAGATTTTGTATGGTTTTTAAATACCAAATTGAGGAGTGCTACATTTATCATAGAGGAAATTGGGAGTAATTAAAGGTTTTTTATGTAGTGTAATGACATAGCCAAATCTGTGACTTAAGATTCCTGGGGGGCAGCTAGGAGGCACAATGTATAGAGCACTAGCCCTGGAGTCAGGAGGACCTGGGTTCAAATCCAGTCTCAGACACATAATACTTCCTAGCTGTGTGACCCTGAGCAAGTCACTTAACCTCAATTGCCTCACCAAAAAAAAAAAAAACAAAAAAAAACTACTCTGTCCCTTGTGTTGTGTTGAGTACAGAATAGAGAGGGGAAAGAATGGAAATGCAAAGTACAACAAAGAGGCTATTACAGTAGTCTAGGACAGAGAGACAGAAGAGAACCTGAACTGAGGAGTGGCCAAGTGAGTGGAGAAATAGGAATGAATAAAATGTTGTGAAAGTACAGTTTACCAAGCTTCGCAGATTGAGGGAGAGGGAAAATTTAAGGTCTTATAAATTTCAGTAACAAAGAATAATGGTATTCCAAACAGAAAAAGGGTAGTTTGGAAGTTAAGTAAGTTTAGGGGGGAAGGTGATAAATTTAGTTTTAGCATGGTATGTTTGAAATATTGATGAGATATCTGGGAATAAATGTCCACTTGGCAATTGTTAATATAGAACTTGTATCAAGGAAGGAAATGAAATTAGACACAGATGTATAGATTTGGAAACCTAGCACGGTGGATACAGTGATGGACTTTGGAGTCATCTAGTGATGACTAGATTCAAATTCAATTTTATCCACATATGAACTGTATGATTCTGGGCAAGTCATTTGACATTTCTGGGCCTCTGTTTCCTCATATGTCAAATAAAGGAACTGAATTAAATGACCATTGAGGTGCCCTTCAGCTTTAAATCCATGACTCTATTACCTATGACTTTCAAAAAGAGAATTGAAACCCCAGAAGCCAATGACATCAATGAGAAGATGTATATACATAGAGAGAGAGAACAAAGAACACAAACCTTGGAGGCCTCCCACAATTAGAAGGGAGGTGGTGAAAAAAAGACCCAACATAGGAAAATGAGAAGAAGTTGTCAAAAATGATAGGTCAGCTAAAAGAGCAGTGTCATGGAAATTAAGGGAAGGGGAAGTAGGGAAAGGGATTAGACAGTGATGGCAATTTAACTGTTGAAATCTACCAGTAAATAGGATGATTACTGAGAACAGGCTATTAGATATATAAGCTAAGGGATCAAAGTAAACTTTTAACAGAATACTTTCAGTAGAGTAGTTGGGTCATGAGTCAGATTATAAAGGATTGAGAAGTTAATAGGCAATTAGGTAGTAGAGGCAGTAAGTATAGTAATATATAAAGAGTACACAGGCTTAGATTCCTAAAATCTAGCCAATAGCTCGCTAATGGTCAGTCTCCTTAAAAGTCTGCCCAACATGATCAATGTTCTAATAAACCTTGTATTTGACTGAAAGAAGGCTTGGGTCAAATTCTTTCGGGCAGGACCCATGTGTTCTTATTTTGGGGTCCAGGACCCTTAAACCTCTAAACCTCAACATTTTGGTGGCCTGTACAGAGAAATTGCCTAAGCCCAAGTTCTTCTGTAGCCAAGACTAGAAGGTACGTAAGCTTTCTCACTCCCACCCCCGCCTTTCTTGCTCTGCAATTGGGGTCGCTTTCCATGCACCAAGGCTTGGAGGTGCTTTTCGGGCAGACAGGAGGCTGTCTTGCACTGGGCCCGACATTCTCAGGCTCTCGGTCCACTGGGTCAGTTCGAGACCATGGACCTGGGTACACCTTCCCGCAGCATAAAGGACAAGGACAGATGCCCTATCTGGAAGTATATGCCCAATTCTGTCAGTTCTCTCGACGCTAGAGAGTTGGGGAAAACTGCAGTTGCTTTTTGGTTCCCTGGGGTTTACTTACTCCCTTCCCTCTACACCCCTGAATTCTCTTTCATGGAGGTTACAGGGGAAAGTTAGAACAGCTAAAAATATCTTGACAGATTCTGGAGGTTTTGTGATTGATCCTTAAGGAGTTTGGAACTCCTTGCAAACTTGGTCACTTTTTTTTCCCCACTCCCTTCACTTGAGTAAAGAGGGTATCTGTTAACCCCTCTCATAGGAGAAGAGAATTTCACCCTTTTCCCCCTCACCTTTGATTTCACCCTTCCCAACCTAGGAAAGGAAGGAGGGGGGAGGGGCAGCAGCTACAGCATGGGCCCCACTGGCAATGGCCTTAGGTCCTGGGGCGACCTTTGCATCACCCAGGTTCAGCACATCCTGTTCAAGGTAAAGAAGCTGGCCTCTGAACTTGAGTAAGCATGCTCTTTTTAAAGTTGTAGTTTTAACTATTAATGATGAGATGTTGATTCTCTGTGTAAAGTAATTTGGAAATGCATTTAAGAAAAGTGAAGTCACCTGATTGGTAATGGGTCTGTTTCAAGTTTCAAATTGATGAACTTTTTGTATCAGTTATGTCAAGCAACTTTTCATAATTTGGTTACTGCTAAAATAATTTGCCTATTATTGGTTATTGTTCTAATGTGTAAGCTTGCCAAAAAGTTTATTTGGGTTTTGTCTTGTTGAGAGTTTGCTAATATATGGAAATCATCTCTAATGATTGACTTTTTACACCAGGATAAATTTAAGTCTGAGATACACATCCTAGGATGTAAATTCCTAAGCTATGATTAGTGAAACTTGCCGTGTGAGGTAAAAGCTCATAGGATTTTATTTTGAGTTATCTGATGGATCATAATCCAATGATAATCAATAATCCATCATCTGAGAGATGCCACAAGCTACTCAGAGAGAGTGCAATACTGGTGAGAAGTCAGCATTGGGAAAAACTGAGAGGACAATTACAGCCTCAGTCTAAGATGGGAGCTTCCTGACTCAGTTTCCCCATTATGTTCTTTTGAAAAGGAATGTTAGGGGCAACTAGGTGGCACAGTGAATAGAGCTCTGGCCTTGGAGTCAGGAGGACCTGAGTTCAAATCCAGATTCAGACACTTAACACTTACTAGCTGTGTGACCCTGGGCAAGTCAATTAACCCTCATTGCCATACCAAAAAGAAAAAAAGAAAAAGAAAAAAAGAAAAGGAATGTTACCCACCTGGCTATTCCTGAGTCTGGCTATGAGGTGGATTTGATACTGCATGGATGGAAAATTTGAGTTACCTGAATCCAAATAGAACTAAGGATGTTTTACTCTGTCATATCTGGGCCCTGCAGTCTTTTCTGTCAGATTTGTGTCTTCCAGATTATAGGTCATTCTTCTATAGTTAATATCAAATATTGGGTACCAGCTAATGTCCCCCCATCATTCCCTGGATGCAGCTTGTGCTTGGTTCCAGTCAACCTCCTCTTTGGGATCCCCTTGAGGCAGGGACAGCTCTACACCCTTTGCCAGTAGGAAGCAGTTTCAGAAGCCAAGACCTTCTCCCCTTACCCCAAAAGATTTTGGGTCCCATTTGTTTGAGAGGAGAATGATGAGGATGAGATCTAGACCCCAAAAAGGAAAAACCCTGGACTTTCCCACATGGCCAAATCTCTGTTTTTCCCCTGAAGCTATAATCCCATCAACTGGCCTTTCATTGTGGCTACACTCTATTACCCTTCCCTATGGCCCCTGGCCATTTTCCACCCCTAACCCAAACTAGACTCTGTTCTCCCTTGACCAAGTGGTCCAGGTCCCAGGAGTTCTGTTCACACCAGTTTACTGGACACTCCCACCCAGATCCTCTTTAGACTCCTCCTCCAGTCACCCCAGACTACTTGGCCACTCCTAGATCCCTCTCACAGTCTTTCTGTATGTAAGGTCCATCTTGTCTCCATTAAGGGGCTTAGATTCTTAAAATCTAGCCAATAGTTCACTAACATTCAAACTCCTTAAGAGTCTGCCCAATATGATGAATGTTCTAATAAACCTTGTCTTTGGCTGAAAAAAAAAAAAGTACACAGCTCTTTGTAAAACTTTGGTAATGACCAAGGGAAGAGTTTTAAGATGACAGATTGAGGGGATAACACAGTCAAGGTTTTGTTTGTTTTTTCACATGTAGATTTCGGTGTGTTTTGGAAGCAGAGAAAGAGCCAGTTTATATAAAGGCATTAGCAACGAGAGAAAGAGAAGGGATGCTTGAAAGGGAGGTTCTGAAAGGGGATTGAATGGATACAGATTTAGATGTGGAAGAAACATCAGAGACCAAAATCTTCATCTTCAAGATGTGGAAATGAAGACCTAGAGAGTTTAAGTGACTTGTTCCCTGTTACACAGTTAGTAAATGATGAATGTAAGATAAGAATCCAGGTCTTCCTTCCTCCAAATCCAGGATTTTGTCCATTATGCCCTGCTGCGTCTCTATGAGATGGGATGCAATCAAGAGAACAAGTAGAGAGGCTGGCCCTGTTATGAGGAAGGACTGCCTCTTACTCAAGGACAGGAGCAAAGAAAGGGAAGACTAGGGAAAATGGATATGAATTTTGAGGTGTGGCATGGCTGGTGAAATTGGTGGAGCTCATGATTAATTTTCTTAGTAAAATAGTAGTAAAGGTCACCTGCTAAGGGGTAGGAAGTGTCAAAGAGGACTTGAAGAGAAGAGAAATAATATTTGGAATAGATGTTGTGGTGACTATGATAGCAAATCAGGGAAAATAAAAGTATTATTGTATTACTATGAGGACTCAATTGAGACTGAGATATGAACCTGAGGTAGACCCTCAGGTGTGATTTTGTGACTTCCACCAGTTATATTCAACAGCCCAGAAGGAGCTAAAGAGGTAGACTGTGAGTTATTCCATTGTTAAGGATTGGCAGGGTCTATACAGGGGAAGAACAAAGTAATAAAAGTGTTATAGCAAATGATGAGCTCTATGATCATAGCAAAACATGGACAGACTTGCATGAAATCATGAACAGTGAAATGATCAGAATCAAGAGAATGCTGTATACAGTAATAGCAATATTGTTTTAAGAACAGCTTTGAGGGAATGTCATTTTGACTATTATAAATACCCAAATTAACTACAAAGAACACAAGAAGGAAGATGCTATGTGCATCAGAGAAAGAACTGATGAATAAAAGTATGTCTACAATTATTTTACAAATACACACACACATACATATATATATTTGTGTCTAATGGTTGCCATCTCTAGGGCAGGGGAGGACAGAGGGAAGAAAGAAAGGGGAAAAAATTACATGATTATTATATATTTAAGAGGAATGGCAAGTTGTATATAATAGATTGCAGTTTCATGTATAATCATCTTTTTATTATACTGCGTTATGGAAATGCTTGTTTCATGCCATAAGTTCAAAAATAAAATTAATTTTAAAAGAAAAATTTAAAAAAAGATTGAAAGGTGAGACAAAGTGGAGATGGTGTGTATTTGAACTATTTAACCATTGGATCAATACTGTGAAGGAAAGAGTGAGGCCAGAGCAAAAGTGGTGAACAAAGAAAGTAAGAATTTGGACAATACTGAGGATGAATCAATCAATCCATCAACCAATCAATGAACAAGTATTTATTAAATGCTTACTATTTTCTAGACACTGTGGTAGACACTGTGGTTACAAGTAAAAAGAATGAAATGATCCATCCTCACAATTGTGGAGTTGAGTCATTTTCCATTTTTTTTTAACTGTAAGTGTTTATTACATGATTTATCCCCTGTATTCTCATTCTAGGTTTTCCAAAAGGATAATACCTTAAGTTGCCCTTTTGTCTTCACATTTGAGAAGCAAATGTTTCTTAGGCACACAAAAAAGTTGTTTTCCCATAAAAGAGTTGTTTTGGTTCGTTGTTGATACTGACCTGTTTTGACCAAACTGTTTCATGTTTTCTATGTTTATTTAACTTTTGGTTATCATAGGGCCAAATTGGTTTGTTTTTTTGTTTTTCCCCATTGTAATAAGTCATTCAATTTGCTCCTCTTCTAACAACACTTAAAAATGACTTATACCATGAAAAAACATTTTTTCCCTTATTCACAACACTGTTCAAGAGCACAATTATAATACTAATACTGCGATAAGCAAACTGCCACTGGAAATTACTCATAGTCTGTAGCCTGGATAAGTAGCCTAAAGTCCTGGATCTCTTTCTTCCATTCAACTTTTTGCCATAAAATACTCTTCAGTGGAGCTAAGCCCAAGAGCCAGCAATTTAGAAAGATGCTGACTGCTTCTAAGACATGGTGTATATGAAGGAGTTTGCCACTAGGCATCTTGGACTCTAGTATTAAACACTAAACTATTAAAAGGTAAAACATTGAACTATTATTCCTACCTTCTGCCTTTCCATTTACTGCGAGTAACATCTGAGACTTACAGTTAAATTTGTGTCTATACTAGCAAATAGGTCTGTAAACACCTTCAGTGGTAAAGAAACATATATGACCTTAATAACTGTTGATGAAGCTAGGAACTGGTCTGACTTTCTGGAGAGAAAAAAAAACCTCAGAATTATGGAAGAAAGGTTATTAAACTATTCATACTCTTTTACTCAGAAATCCCCCTACTAGGAATACTAAACAGAGGTCAATAACAGCAAGAAAGCAATGTATACATACACAGTTATAGGTATAGACATAATCATAGCTATTGATATTTATAGTAACATTGTGGTAGGGGAAAAACAGAAATAAAATGGGAACCTTCATTGGAGTAAATGGCTTAGCAAATTGTAGTAAATTATATGGATGCAATGCAATATTACTATACCATAAGAAATGATGGATATCAAATATGTGTTTATTGAATTGAATTAGATTCACAGAAACAACAGACTTGTACCAAAAGATTCAGAGAAAAGAAACAATAGTCAAGAGGATAATATACATATGACTATGATTATGTAAATTACTATGTAAATTATAACAATAATAAAAAGCAAGTGAACTATAAATTGTAACGAACAATTTCAGTCCTGGAGAATGCTCTCCTTCCTCCATAATATTACTACTTAGTGGGGTGGTCTGCATGGGGTTGGACTAGATGGTTTCTAAGGTCCTTTTAAGCTTTAAATTTCTGATCCTATGGTCCTATAAACTAATAATAAAGCATACTTTGTTCCTTTTAGTAGAGAAGTGGGGAATTATGGATGAGTAATATATACTACTAGAATCAGTCACTGAGCTAGTCAGTTTGCTTTAATGTTTTCCTTTGTTACGTGGAAGTACACAATGGAAGGCAAAGAAGTTTAAAAGGAAATGATTATTGCATAAAAACAAAATACAATATTAAAATACTAATGGAAAAAGTAAAACAAAAATAAATGTGTGGGTCATAACAATGTTTGGATTCAAAGGAGACTGGAATTTTGAAAATCTTCAGGATTGTTTGGGAACCTATAAATAGGAAAAAAAATAACTACTCCTAGGGTTTTGATAGGAAGAAAGGAAGGAAAAAACATTTATTAAGCACCTACTATGTGACAAACAATGTGCTAAGCCCTTAACAAAAATTATCTTATTTGATCCTCTTAACAATCCTGGAAGATAGGTACTATGACTATACTCAATTTATAATTGAGTAAATTGAGAGAGGTTAAGTGACTTGTCCTGGGTCACACAGCTAATAAGGGTCTAAAGCTATATTTGAACTCAGGTCTTCCTGATTCCAGACCCAGTGCTCTATCCACTGTGCCACTTAGCTGCCTCTTTTTAAGGTCCAAATCAAGTCCAAATGCACATTTATAACTTATTAATGATAAGTTAAGATATCTGAATGAGAAGGAAGGATCTGATATCCACTTAACCCAGGAAATGTCTAGATTCAAATAAGGGTTGTGCTCCTTCTAGAACACTCTTAGCAAAATGTAGTTGAGTAAATTGGTCAAATATTTCAGTACTGAACAAATTCCCCTATACTTTTATAGAGACGTAGTTCAGGGACTGCTTATTCTGCAAAATTTCAGGTTTGTCAAATTCATAGACAAAAATAGACTTAACCACATCCCCTTCAATGTCCTCAATATCTCTTTTCCAGAGTCAGAACAATACTCATTCCTCTCTAAAACAACTCCCTATGATTTTCCCTGGGAATCAATAGTCATGAGAAACCTAAGTGTGTTATGTCCATTTTATTTACATTCATTTCATTTTCAAAATAAGACCACAGCGGTGAATTTCACTTGTTTGCAAGCAACTGAGTATCTGAGTCCCATTAGCCTCCTTCAGGCAATTCAGCACACTGCTAAGGAAAGAATAGTAAGGGCTAGGGATGGGGGGAGAAAAAAATAAATTTAAAAGTCCCATATGTATGAACCATGAAAGGAATTAAAATTTGTGAAGTTCTTTACAGGCTATAGTAGGACATGGTATTGTACTTCAGAAGAATGAAGATCTCCTGAGTTAAGATGTGGTGGAATAATAGTAAATCCGCCTGCGTGCACATAACACTTTTAATCTGAAATAGTGCAACAATACAGCATATTGGAATGAACAAAGAATGGGCCTGGAAGTTCTGAATTAAAGTCCTGTCTCTGACCACGGAAAAGTCATTTAATGGCTCAGTGGCTCAGGAAACTGTAATGTTCTGATGTTCATATTTATACTACATAACTATGGGTTTGAGACTTTCCTAGCTAATCTTTACAAGGGACTGCAAAGAGTTTTGGTTCATGGAAAGAATATAACCCCTGTCCCACAACCCATTGGTATGGAACTTTCTCCTTATGGTAGAAATGAATGTCCTGTCCTGCATGAGTGGTAGGGCAGAGTTGGCAAGAGAACAGAAGAGCCCCAGCCTTCTTGAATCTTCTTTGAGATTCTTCAAGTGTCAAGTCGCTTCAGGCACTTAAGTCGTTTCAAAAGATAAGATGGAAGAGGTGAACCTCATTTCAGGTTCCTGAAGAAAAAGACTCTGGTAAGGCATGAGAGGAGCAGGCAGTCTCCATCATGCCCCTATCCCTAGCTTGCTACTCTAGAGATGTCAAGGAGTTTTCCCTTGGAGGAGATGTAGAACTCTCTCTTGGTTGCACTGAGTTATTGTTTCACTCTTTATTGTTTAATATATTCTCCCAGATAGACAGACATTCTCAGAGTTCTGTTTTAATATGGTTTGGATAAATGGTTTCCTTTGAAGGAAAGGAAAGGAAGGAAAGGGAAGGGAAGGGAAAGTAAGACAAGGCAAGGCAAAGGAAGTCAAGGCAAAGAAAAGACAAAGGAAGAAAGAAAAGAAAGGAGAAAGGAAGGAAGGAAGGAAGGAAGAAACTGCTTCAGATTTGTAGGGTCTGCATTAGTATAATGAGTTTCCATACAGAAAATTTCCCCATATAGAAGTATGGAACAACTGCCTACTTAAAAACAAAAACGAAACCTATTTAAAAACAAAAATGAAATAAACAAAAAAATAGAGTACCCTATAAAGCTATGGGGGGAATACAAAAACTGGATACAAAGAGTTTGTAAATTGGAAAAAAAAGCTAGCTAATTATGATGACCTAATTAAATATGTCACACTCTAATTTTTTAGGTTCATCAAAACATCATCAAAACTGAAAGGCCTACTTATTTCTTTCTATTTGCTGTTTCCAGAGAAAGTATTGTTTGTATGTCAAGCACTTTATATCTAGAAGATACTGAAATCCATAGTATCAATACAGAAAATTATGATTTAAAAAATTATATTATTTAAAACTGAAAGGGACCTTTGACAGTCCAATAACAACAGGCTATGAAAGAAGAAAACAGATTTCAGATCTATAAAGCCAAGATAGGGAAGTTTCTGAGTTGGCCTGGGAGCACAACAGGAGGGAATTAAGGACTAGGTGCAGAGAAGGCTAGGTTAGGCACAATAAAGGTTGCTGACCAAAATGCTCTGGGTTTTAACCCCATGCAACCAAGCCCACTGATGTGGTGACTGAATCCTGTGTCCAAGTAGAATTCTTATCTAAAATCTACAAAAGAACAAACAAAAAAGATCCTGAAAAAGCCTTCCCTCACCACCAGACACAAAATATCTCACCAAAAAGGCAGGGGTGGGGGCTGGGGGAATACTTCACTGGAAACTTTAGTTCTTTTAAGCAAACTGTGATGGCAATTACTAATGGTGGGCAGGTTGGATGGGGCAGTGTTTTGTTAAAAAAAATTATAGCCAATGTTTCTAATATTTTATGATGAAAAAATGTTGTGAAATGTTTGTGGAGCCTGTTTGCTGGTCATATGACAATAACAAACCAAGTGTGGGAAATATCACACAAGGATTTAATTCAAGCTACCACAAGTCAAGGTCACGCTTGATCTGGGCTCCCAGAGGTGCTTACAGGCAACTTTCAATGTATTCAAATTATGGGCCAGATCATTAAACGAGCTGACTGACTCACTCATTCTTGCTATTAATAAAGAACTCATCTTGGAGATTTTCCGCACGGCTGTATGGATAACCTGAATTTATGTGGACCTCAGCAGTTCAAAGCCTGAATTCATTTTCTTGAAACAAGCAGAATCTGAAGTTTATTAGCATGGAAAAGAGTTCTTCTTTCATTAGATTATTCTGAAGGGCTGTCCATTACATAATATGCCATGCATGTGGAACCTTTAGAATAAAACTTCTTGTTTCCACTCAGTGGGTGGATATTTCTATTGTGTGATAGACTTTATAACTCCAAGCAAGGCTGCAGAAATGCTTGGCCAGGTTTCTTCATCTTTAAAACATACTCCTTTAAATTAAAATGATAGTACATAGAAATCTTAATTACCCATTTAGATTGTAGCTAATTATTTCTTCTGCTGGAATGTGTGACCTTTTCAGGTCAAGTCTTCTAGACCATGCAAAGATATATAAGAATCAATGTCCTTCCTCATGGAGTCTAAAGAAACAATCATATTAATAATTTCAAAATTAAGATCCAAGTGGCATCAGTCTCAATTTAAATTAAATTTCAGACCATCTTTCTTTTTAGGTCATATAATAAGTAATGAGTGTCAGGTGATTCAGTGGAAAGAGCAACGTCTTTGGATGAGGGTTCAAATAGTACTTCAGATGATTATCACTTTTATAACCTTAGACAAATCATTTAATATCCCTCAGCCTCAGTTTTCTTATTTGTAGAATAAAGTTGTCCTACATGATCTCTAAGGGTCTTTTTAGCTTTTGTCTATGATCCTATGGCTTCCAGGATCCCTTATAACTCTTTTTCTGTACCAGATAAACTTTTTATAAGCAGAAAGCTTACTCAACCAAATTGCCATGCAAAGAAATTATTAGATTTATTCATTGTCCTTAGGATGCCATAACTTGCAAAATAATCCTACACTCAGTGGTTAACAGGAAAGAAACCACATGAGACCATAAATCCTATTTCTCAAAGGATTTCAGGGAAGTGTATCTGATAAAACTTTGTGTATAATGCAAGTCCCATTGTGGTTTCCACAACCTGCAGAAATAGAAGCACTGACCCTCTTGGTCAATAGCTGTGTCATAGCTTCCTTTATAGGACTTTATAGGACCAAGCTTGTGAAATAAAACAGGATTCCTCCCCAGTGAAAACATACTTTGCTTTGCTTAATTGGCTTCTTCTCTCCTCATTCTCAGTGCCCAGTCTCTTTTTTCCTTTACATCCAATCATCAAACAAGCTTTTTTTGTCCAGGTTCCTCGTTAAAATGCTTTTTTTTTTCCCTCAACCCTATGAAATTCCCTTTAGAGTATTGCAATCTGCTGTGATTTGCAAAAAAATTGTGTCTGTGGCCTCTGAGGCTTTATCCAACAGCTTGCAGGCAAAGTGACAAGTCAGAATATTAAGCTGGGGGGGGGGGAGAGATGTAATATCCCCACCCACATTTCTTTGAAAATTGTGCTTTCATTCATAGAAACCATTTTATTTCTCCCTAATCACTCCTTTACCCATTCATGCATAGGGAGAATCCAGGAACTCACTCAAACTGGTGAGTACATGTAAGTTCAACAACAGGGACAGAGGTACTCATAGGAAAACTGAGTTGAGTAATTCAATATTCAATTTCCAGCTGTCAAAATATATTCATTTGTAGCACTCTTCCGGAATAAAATGTAGTGTAGTAAAAGTCATGGGCTTTCTATTAGTTCTTTTTCATTAAAGGTTGAGGGAAAGGAAAAGCAAAGGAGGAGAAAGGAGTTTCATAGCAGTGTTACAAATCTCAAGAGTATACTTGTCCAATTCAATTTGAAAATAATGTACCTGGAATTATTTAAGTTGGAAAACTTATTTTCTGGGTTATGGCTATTCTAAAAATTGGTATTGGACAAATATGGTATTTAATAACCAAATAAGATTGGATGCATGTAAAATTTGCTGATGCATTCTGTGACAAGTGATAACATTTTTCTGTGAATGTGATTCTTGCTTCTTCAAACATTGTTCCTTGGTTGGTCAAATCCAAGTCCTATGAGAACACAGCGCCTAAGGCAAAGGAGAGCTCTGCTGTCTCTAGGTTACTTTGTTTTTTGGTTCCATCTGAAGGAACCATCAACAAAGACTTTCTATGACTGAAAAGGCAAGCATCTCCACCGATTTCTTTCACTTTATAAATCACACATTATATGTGTGTGTACATATATACTATATGGATCACATTTTATATATATATAATGTGACCCATATATATATACAGAGAGTGAGAGAGAGAGAGAGAGAGAGAGAGAGAGAGAGAGAGAGAGA
>NW_020954569.1:5832218-5846914 GCF_900497805.2 Vombatus ursinus | reverse complement strand
GAGAGAGAGAGAGAGAGAGAGAGAGAGAGAGAGAGAGAGAGATTAAATTATAAGCTTCTTGTGGGCAAGGACTCTTTTGTTTCATTTTGTTTTGTTTAACCTTTCTTTGTATCTCCAGCACATAATGCAACATCTGGCATATTTGTTGTTGTTCAGTCATTTCAGTCATGTCAGACTCTGTGTGACCCCATTTGGGATTTTCTTGGCAAAAATACTGGAGTGTTTTGCCATTTACTTCTCTAATTCATTTCTTACAGATGAGGAAACTGAGTCAAACACGGTTAAACAATTTATTTAGGGTCACACAGTTAGTAAGTGTATGAGGCTGTATTTAAACTCAGGTCTTCCTGATGCCTGCAGCTCTATCCACTGAGACATCTAGCTGCCCTGCCTGGCCTGGCATACAGTAGATGCTCAATGAATGTTTATTGATTGAGTGACTGATATTGTTCTTGTTCTCACTTTACATTTGACAGAGATCAAATTGAAATGGTCATGCGAGAGGACACTATCCTAACTTCACTCTTTTACATTTGATTTTCACTGGATTTTTATGTAGTGGATAAACTAACATTTATTAAATGAAAAAGCATATTGGAGTAAAAAGGCATTTTCTCAGTAAACTCAATAGACTCAGAAAAAGCATCTTGAGGACACCACCAGTTGCATACAGGATAAAATACTGTTGTAGTATCAAGTGGGTCCTCACTGCAGGAGAACTATCCCTTTGTATCTCCATAATAAATTTGCAGTACCCCTCATAGCAAAGAATTAGAAGTTGAGGGGAAACCCAGAAATTGGAGAGTACTTGAATAAGCTGTGGTATGTGATTATGATGGATTACTATTGTGCTATAAGAAATGTTGAGCACGATGTTCTCAGAAAAACCTTTAAGACTTGCATGGACTGATGCAAGGGGAAATGTACTGCGTACAAAGTAACAGCAATATTGTAAGATGACCATCTGTGAATGATTTAGTTATTCTCAGCAATACAATGATCCAAGACAAATATGAAGGACTTATGATGAAAAATGTTATACAGCCCCAGAGAAAGAACTGATGGTGTCTGAATACAGATTGAAGTATACTATTTTAACTCTATTTTTCTTGAAGTTTTTTTTGTCTGTGTTTTCTTTCATAACATGAATATTATGAATATATTTTGCATGACTATACACGTATAACCTATATCGAATTGCTTGCCTTCTTAATGAAGGGAGCAGGTAGGGAGGGAGGGAGAAAATTTGGAACTTAAAGTTTTAAAAATAAACGTTAAATATTATTTTTACATGCAAGTGGGGAAAAATAAAATACTAAATAAAAGCTTTTTTTAAAAAAATGGGAGCTATTCACCAAGCACTCCTCCTTCTCTCCTCCTCATCTCACATCCCTCAAACATCTAACTGCACTATTTTCAGTCACTTCTAATGAAGATCTTTTCTCCAACAGACTGCCTCACCAGCATCCCCACTTTCTATCTCTAATCATGATCTCTGCATATTTACTGATTCCTTTCCTGCAGTTTCCAAACAAGTTCATCTTTTCTATTGTTAAGAAAAGGAAACAAAAAACATTCAGTTCATCCTACCATCCCCACCAGCTGTTATCCCATATCTCTCTTCTTCTTGGCAAAATGCCTTGAGAAAGTTCTCTGCATTGTCACAACTTTATCTCTTCCCACTTTCTTCTAAACCCCCTCCAATCTGACTTCCACATTCACCAGTCAATTGAAAGTGACTTTTCCAAAGTTACTGAAAATCTTTTTATTGCCAAATCCAATATCTTTTTCTTAATCTTCATCCTTCTTTACCTCTCTGCAGCCTTTAAAACTGTTCATCACTTTTTTTTCTCTTTGATGTTCTCTTCCTTCTAGGATTTCTTTCTTTGTTTGTTTGTTTTTTCCATGACACTGCATTCTCCTACTTCTCCTATATGACTACTCCTTCTCAGTGTCCTTTTACTAGATTTTTTCATACATCACACTCACTATCCATGGATGCTCTACAAGGCTCTGTACTAGGCTCTCTCTATATTATGTTACTTCTTGATCTTTAATGGCTACTGTGGGTTCAATTATCATCTTATTTCAAGATCTATGTGTACAGCTTTAGACTCCCTCCTTAGTTCCACTTCCATATCACCAATCATTTTTTGGACACTGACAACTATATATCCCATAGACATTTCAAACTCAAAGTGCCCAATTCAAATTTCATTATCTTTCTACTCACTCTTTCTCCTTTGCCCAATGTTCTTATTACTGTTGAAGGCATCAACTTCAACCCAGTCACACAGGTTCATGGTCTTGGTATCATCCTCAACTTCTCACACTGACATCACATATCCAATCTTCTGGTCATTTTTTTCTAACTTCTCAATAGTTTTCAATACTTTTCATTCAAATATCCACCACCTTAGTATAGACCCTCATCATCTCTCTCATTTAGACTATTTCAGTAGCCTTCTAATGTGTCTCTCTGCTTCAAGTCACTCTGCATTTTAATCCAAATTTCACTATCTGCCAAAACGATTTTCCTAAATTGTAAGTCTATCCATATCATTCTTCTATTCAATAAAATCCAATAACTCCCAAATACTTTGAGGATCAAATATAAAGTCCTCTGGCTGGTCTTTACAGCCCTTTATATCTTTTTAGTACTTTAATAATTCCCTCCATACACACTACATTCCAGTCAGACTGTTCTAATTGCTGTTCATCCCACAGTGCACTCCATTTCCCATTTCTTTGCCTTTGATCTGTTTTTTTTTTCCCATGCTTGGAATACTCTCCCAGCTTACCTCTGACTCTTAGCTTCCTGTCTTCCTTCAAGTCTCAGTTCAAATCACATCTTCTGGAGGAGGTTGTATTGTGCCATTCTCCCCAGTGTTTTCTTTCTGTTCTTATTTTCCATCTACCTGTACATATCATGTATGTACTCAGTTATTTACTTATTATGTCTCCCATTAGAATATGAGCTCCTTTAAGGCAGGGACTGTGGTCTTGCCTTTCTTTGTATACCCAGACTTCAGCACAGTTTCTGAAATAAAGAAAAAGCTTAATAAATCAATCAACAAGCACTTATTAAACATTTAATATATTCCAGGAAACATGCTAAGCACTGGGGATACAAAGAAAAGCCAATATGCTTGTTGAATGAATGACTGACTGAGATGGTATGTAGCTCATCCTATCCATACACTTATTTATTCCACTGTCTATTTTTAGAGCTTTTCATTCCATGTTGATTAAAGTTTATGAACATTCAGTATGGTGACATCTTTTTAAATGCTACTCAATTTTTGTGTATTGTTATTATTATTCAGATCTGTGTTTTCACCACTCTATGGGACTTTCTCCATTACTGCAGATAAGTACTCATCTATAACTTAAGGTTTAAATAAGTTGTCTAGGATTCACCAAGAGCTAGTTGTCCTAGTTGTCCTCTCTCTCTCTCTCTCTTTCTCTCTCTCTGTCCCTGTGTGTGTGTCTTTCTCCTCTCTCTCTCTCCCTCTCCATGATTTAAAGATTAGTGTTAGAGTCAGAGTCACAAGATTAAAATTCTCCCTCTGATACTTAATACCTTTTAGCACATTTATGACTGTGGGCAAGCCACTTTAACTCTCTAGTACTCAGTTTCTTCAATATGTAGAGAGAAGGGGTCTGACTATACTGTTTGTGAGCTATAATACTACGCATGTGTGCCTATACACATATGTAATAATGTCATTATTCATGGAAAAGTGGAGTCTAGGATGAAATGTCCACAATGAAAAAACTACATTCATGATATACAATAAAGCATGCATTTGAAATTATATAGAGGTAAAAAATTCTATTTATTATTATATGTGTGCATTTTTCATCTAGTATAATAAAAGGCTATGCAACATGAGTTTTTTGATAAATTGAGTCTTTTCCTCCCCTTAATTCAGGTCTCCATTCCATACACAAAGAACCTGCCTGCTTACAAAAGTGCTGACCTGAATTTCATTATATCAAGAGGATTGCCAGAAGTTCACAAGCTAACTTTCAGCTTCCTAAAGTTGAAATCTAGGAAATATTAGAAAAAGTACTTTGATGATCATAGTAGTTGGAGAGTGACTCATTTCTAAAATTACCAGAACTTAGTATTTCAAGGCTATATGGATCAGTATGCCCTAATTTAACTGTATTAGACTGTGATTGTAGCTGGTCCGGGCTTTGGTGAACTGGTTCCCTTTAATAAGGAGTTCAAAATACTTGTCACTACAAGAAGTCTTTGAAAGCCTTCCAGTGACCAAAAAAAAAAAAAAAGCAGTGGGGGAGGAATTGAACATGTATTAAGCACTTATTCTGTGAAAAAGTCACTGGGCTAAATGCTGAGGACACAAATACAAGCAAAATGACAGTCCTTGATCTCTAGAAACTTACTTTCTAATGGGGGAAGGACAACACATAAAAGAGAATTAAGTCCAGAAAGAGGATAGAGGAATTAGGGATGACTGGCCTGGACTTCTCCACAAAATGAATGCTCCTGAGGAAATCATCAATGGGAGAAGAGGGAGGAACTGGAAAAGGGAAATTCCAGAGTGAAAATACTTTAGATATGATTAAATGTTCCGCAGTAAGAAGGCCTAGAGGCTTGGTTTTTAAGTCCAGAAAGTAAAAAAAAAAAAAAAAAAAAAAAAGATGGGAGGAGAATGACTTTAATTAATAATAAAATCTTGAAAGGGCAAGGATGGTTGAAAACTGAAACCACAAACCTAAACTTTGGGAAAATTGCATAGTGCCAGTACTGAAAAGGAATTTTCCAAAATGTACTAGCAATTTAAATAAACCTACTCCAAATTAATTTTGACATGGACTATTTCATGCTGAAAAATCATCACACAAAATAATGCATATTGTGATGCATATAATGTATATGTGTGTGTGTGTGACATATAATAAGATAATATGAATTACTGAATTGCACTAAATTTTAGAAGGGGAATAGCAATAGCATTTGATTTTTAAAAGCTTCTTGACATTAAGCCAAAAAACAGAGCTCTAAACAGCATAACATGGGAATTATTAGTCCAAGCCTGGTTATTTCTTAGTTGTTCTCACAAAGAAAAGAAAAGAAAAGTATCTTGACTCTTATCCTAGAAATTGGTAATCATTTAATTTTGGCACATTGTAAATTCTACATAAATATTAGCTAAATAAATTAATGAATCGATGATAGCATCTGTCCCTAACAACTGAAATAAATCAGAATGGCCATAAAATTATATTAATACGGTGAAGGATGGGGAAATGCTGGGGAGATTTGTCAGTCAGACAACAAGTATTTATTGATCATTTAACATGTGCCATTTTCACAAAGAATTTATCTTCCAGATTTGATATTTGTTTACCTCATGGGTCAAACTTTGAATTTGTTACTGACATCTTATTTCTTCCTTTGAGTAAACCCTGTTATGCATATTTATTTACTCTCATTCCTATCATGCAGAAGATCAAACCAATAGTTATTCTTTCCACTGTGTTGTGCCAAAGAATTCAAGAGCTTACTAACACAACAAATTCCATTTCTGTGTAAGAAAAGGCATATGATAATTTCCATGGGTGATTATATTCTTAAACTAGATAAGAAACTATTTTACTACAGAAAAAAATAGGGTTTTTTCAGATCCATTCTTTTTCCATCCAACAATTATTTCTGTATCCTTGTCATACCCTTTCCTTCTACTTGATGCCTCCTCCTTTCCAACATTCCTTTTTTATTTCATTTTATTTCATATAGAATTCTTTAAATGTTTTGTATCTTATTTTTTACTATTGTGTGCAATGTTTAACATTAATTTTTAAATGAATTTTGAGTTCCAAATTATCTTCCTCTTTCACCTCACCCCTCCTTGAGAAAGCAAGAAATTTGATATAGATTATACATGTGCAGTCATACAAAACACATATCTATATTAGTGATTTTGCTAAAGAAAACACAGGGAAAAAAAAGAAAGATTTAAAAAAAAAGTACACTATATTCAGACTCATCAGTTCTTTCTTTGGAGGTGGATAGCATTTTTCATCATGAGTCCTTTGGAATTGTTTGTATCGTTGTATTGCTGACAACATCTAAGTCATTCACAATTGATCACAGTACAATATTGTTGTTAATGTGTACAAAGTTTTCTTGGTTCTGCTCATTTCACTCTCCATTAGTTCATCTAAGTCCTTCCAGGTTTTTCTGAAAACATCCTGTTCATCATTTCTTATAGCATAATAGTATTGTATCACATAATATACCACATCTTATTTAATCATTCCCCAACTGATGGGGAATTTTAATTTTTTGCCACCACAAAAAGAGTTGCTATAAATATGTTTGTACATATTCAGGGGTAGGGAAAATTCAGTATGGCTGATATAGGTCATTTTCTGTTTTTTTTTTTTTAACTTTCCTCTTTGAGATATAACTCTAATAGTGGTATTGCTAGGTCAAAGAGTACTACACTCCATTTTTAGACACATGTGCCTCAGAAACTTTCAGCTAAAAAGTTTTCCTTTCCCTGATGATTGTCAATTCTCCCTATTAGTGACCTCAAAAGTGGTAAACTAATCAAAACCTCCTGAGTGGAGATCTCATCCTTCCCAATAAAAATCTGCCAAGGAGTAGTTCTGATCCAAGAGCTGCCCTGGCACATGAATTGAAGATAGACCCAAGAGACATAGCTAGATATATGTAATGATATACTTTGTCCCAGGAGGAGCCTGTATCAACAATTATCTTGAACCTTCTCTTGCTATAGTCTGATGATCTGCTGATACTTGGTGCTTCCAGTAAAACCTCTTTTTCTTATCCTTCTCTGCATTTCTATCTCCTGTTTTGGAGGCATTAATGTCAGCCCCAGTAGCACTAGGCCTGGGGTTGAGGGGTCACTAGACTTCCCTCATTTGGCCATGTTATCCACTGCCCTAATATCCTTTCCTAATTGCCCTTGCCTTTCTTCCTTAATCTGCATGACCTTTCCTCAATATTGCCAAGTACAAGAGCTCTTTGGCTTTCAGGATTCACTGGCTATTCTGATTCTTTGAAGTCTCTTTAGTCACAGTCAAGGGCCCTAGAACAAAAGCAGGCCTCCATTAAACTCCTGCCATGGCACCCAGGATGAGGCTAGACCAGGTGAAGATTTATTGTATCTACCAGCTCCAGTCACTCTTAGGCAAACCAAAATTTCAAACTTTCTTAGGTTACATGATAGTATCATCCCCAATAGCAGAAGGATAATTCAGAAAGTTCATTTCAAAAGGATCATTGCACATGAGAGCTAGTTAAAGTCACTCAGTTTCGTAAACTGGAGGCTTGCAGTAATCACAGCAAAATGCATAGCTTGCCTTGTCTTATTGCTTCATAATTAGCAGGGGTAATAACAACAATATTTAGTTCATAACTAGTACATTGTTAAGGTGATCTCTGGGGTGTACTTATACACTCTATTTAATTTGGTGTCTGGTTCGGTCAGTTTATTTTGCAAGACAATTGCCTCTCTGCCTTTCTTAGCTCTCTAGAGTTTGCCTAACTTACGGAAATCAAGCTGTTTTCTTTCAGCTTCACGCATCACTGCTAACAACAGCCAAATAGCTGAACGTAGAATTCAGCCTTTAGGACCAAAGCTATATGAAGCATACGTAAATGGTACCACATCAGTTTTATAGGCAGGTTTCAGCTTGTCAGATCAAAAGCAGCTAAACAAGCAAGAACACTTTACTCCCTACCTACCTCCTCTTAGCATTATTGTATTTGATTTTTTTTAATATATCATTTCGTCCTTGTCACATTGCTCAGCTATTAGTCTTATTTCATGGCATAGGTCTATTTTAGTATCCCTAACTATCCCTTAATATCCTCAAGGACAAAGACCCTCTCTTTTATTTCTTTTGCAATCCCCCATAGTACTGAGACATATGCCCTACACATAGTAATCATTTGACACATTCTTATTAACTAAGAGGAACTAAGCAACTTGACATGGAGCTCACTGTTTCGCAATGACCCCCCCCCCCACACACACGCTGACAATTTGCTCACTTTTAATGTTCATAGCTGACATTTCTAAATGATGCCCCAGATTGGCCCAATCATGAAATTTCACCTTACTGGCAGCTGGTTCAAATTTTCATAGAGATTCTCAAGATAAGGCCAATCTGATCAAGTCTAGCACTTCAATTGCTCTACTAAAATTCTCTTCTTAATTAAAATGATAATTCCTAATACTTATGTAGCATTTTAAGGTTTATTGAAAACTTTCCTCAGAGCCAACCTGTGAGGTAGCATTACAATTATGATTTTTCCCATATTAGAGATGAGGAAAATGAGACACTACGAAATTAAGGAACATGTCAAAATCCACTCTGAAGATAAGATTTGAACCTAGGTCTCACCTATCTCTAAACCCAGGATAATCCTCCATATCTATTAAAAACGCATATCACTTTTCTGTCCAGAACTAGTAGTTTTTAAAAAGTGAAGTGGAACTGCAAGGAGGTCAAAGACAGAAAAGACACATATTCGCCAACATCCTAAAAACTAGTACTTTGTAAGGTAGCAAAAACTAGAAATATAATGGATACCTATAGGCTGGGAAATGTCAGGATACATTTTGATAAATATCTATAAAGGAATAGCATTATACTATAAAGAATAACTAATATGAGGAAATTCAGAGAAAAATGGAAAGTCATAAACTGATGCAGAATAAATCAAGAACCAGGAAAAATAGTGTGCATAAAGACTATAATATATAATATGTATATACATATATAATATGTATACATGACAGAGAGAGAAAAAGAGAGACAGAGGGAGAGAGAGAGAGAGAGAGAAAGGAGAGAGAGAGAGCTGGATACCATATAATTATGGTGTCTAGCCTAGTGAGCAGAAAAGAGATCAAGAAATGTACCTCCCATTCTCTCCTTGCAAATATGGGAGAAGATGAGTGAGGAACTTTCCCACTTTCATTCTTTTCTGTTTTTTTTGTGGGATAATTTACCCCATTCTACCTCTCCCTTTCTCCTTCTCCTAGTATATTCCTCTCTTACCCCTTAACTTTATTCTCCAGATATGACCCCTTTATTTTCAACTCACCCTGTGCCCTCTATCTATCTATCTATATCTATATATACATACACATAATTTATTCCCTTCCAACTACCCTAATACTGACAAAGGTCTCATGAGTTACAAATATAATCTTTCCAATACAGAAATGTAAACCTTAATAAGTCTCTTATGATTTTCTCTTTCCTGTTTACCTCTTCATGTTCCACTTGAGTCTTGTATTTGAAAATCAAATTTTCTATTCAACTCTAGTCTTTTCATCAAGAATTCTTGAAAGTCCTCTATTTCACTGAATGAACATTTTTTCCTCTGCAGGATTATACTCAGTTTTGCTGGGTAGGTGATTCTTGGTTGTAATCCCATCTCCTTTGACCTCCAGAATATTATATTCCATGCCCTACAGTCCCTTAATGTAGAAGCAGCTAAATCTTGTGTTATCCTGATTGTGTTTTTGCAATACTTGAATTGTTTCTTTCTGGCTGCTTGTAATATTTTCTCCTTGACCTGGGAATTCTGGAATTTGGCTACAATATTCCTAGGAGTTTTCCTCTGGGGATTTCTTTCAGGCAGTGATCTGTGGATTCTTTCCATTTCTATTTTGCCCTCTGGGTCTAGAACATCAGTTTCCCTTGATAATTTCTTGAAAGATGATGTCCAGGCTCTTTTTTTAATCATGGCTTTCAGATAGTCCAATAATTTTTAAATTCTATCTCCTGGCTCTATTTTCCAGGTCAGTTGTTTTTCCAATGAGATATTTCACATTGTTTTCTCATTTTTCATTCTTTTGGATTTGTTTTACAGTGTCTTGATTTCTCATAAAGTCACTAGCTTCTAATTGCTCTATTCTAATTTTTAAGGAAGTATTTTCTTCAGTAAGCTTTTGGACTTCCTTTTCCATTTGTCCAATTTTGCTTTTTAGGACATTCTCCTCATTGGCTTTCTGGTCCTCTTTTGCCATTTGGGTTAGGCTATTTTTTAAGGTGTTATTTTCTTCAGCATTTATTTGGGTCTCCTTTAGCAAGCTGTTGACTTGTTTTTCATGAGTTTCTTGCAAAACTCTCAGTTTTTCCTCTGCTTCTCTTACTTGCTTCTCAAAATCCCTTTTGAGCTCTTCCAAGGCCTGGGACTGATTCATATTTTTCTTGGAGGCTTTGGATGTAGGAGCTTTGGCTTTGTTGTCTTCTTCTGGTTGTATGCTTTGATCTTCTTTGTCACCAAAGTAAGATAATATAGTCTGACTGTTTTTGCACTGCTTACTCATGATCCCAGCCAATTACTTGAGTTTTAAACTCTTTGTTAAGGTAAAAGTCTGCTCCCAATGTGAAGAGTGTACTGTCCCAAGCTTCAGGTGTTTGTACAGCTATTTTCAGAGGTACTTCTAGGGACCTGAAAATTTTCAGTTCTTCCTAGGTGGTATGATAAGGGGTGAGGTCTTTCCTCTCCACTACCACTACAAGCTCCACCGCACCAGCACTCCCCCTCGCCCCAGGACCACCCCTCAGAACTGTGACCCAGGTCCAAGCACTGATAAAACAAGAGATTCTTGCCTCAGCACTGGCAAAGTGATCCTTGCAATCCCCCTGTGATCAGCCACTCGATTCCCCCTCAGTTTGTGGGCCGGAAGTTCAGGAAAAAGCCGTGGCCCCAGGCAATGCTCGAGACTTGAGGCTGAGACCTAGCTCCTCTCTCACCGCAGTCACAGACTTTTCCCGCTGACCTTCTCAGTTGTCTTTGGCATTCATGGGTTGAGAAGTCTGGAAACCACCACAGCTGCCCTCAATTCAGTCCTCTGAGGCTTGCTCCAGGGTCGTTGCGGCCTGCACGCCCACACCGAACTGCGCTCCTCTCCCAGCTCAGCACGATATACCTTTCTGATCAACCATTCAGGCTGTCTTTGGCTAGAAATTTGTTTCACTGTCTTTTTGTGGGTTCTGCTGCTTTAGAATTTGTTTAGAGCCATTTTTTTTAGGTATTTGGAGGGCTTTGGGAGAGAGCTCAAGACAGTCACTGCTTTCCCTCTGCCATTTTGGCTCCGCCCCCGAATTTTCCCACTTTCAGATGTGATTAATGTATACTTTGGCCTTCCAAATTTCTATTTATTTCACAGGAAGATTTGCTGGATGTGTATTTTCAGAAATGACTATAATGTTTAAAAAAGATCTATAGAAAGTTAATTATTGCTTTAAAAAGAAAGAAAAGACAGGGAAAAGGAGAGGAAAGGGTGAAAAGAAAAAAAGGAAAAGAAAACCATGAAAAGGGGAACATGGGGGAAATTATTTAGATAATTAAGCAATGTATAGGGTTTTGGGGTTTGTTTGTTTGTTTTGGTTTGGTTTTTTTGTCTCAGTAATCCAGATTAATTGTAAATGTTGATTTAATATGGTTGGTACTTTTCAAAATCACAATCTCACATTGTCCTGGAAAACACAGAACACTGGGCAAATAATAATTTCTAACCTGCATGAATCCAACATATTTTGAAAATCTAGGCTAGACCTTCTGCCTAAAATTGTGAACCATTATGGAAATTATTCCATAAAGCTGCTGTAAAGTTCGGATTTGTTGAGAAGCAGAGTTTGTCCAGTAGTTTGCCAATATTTCAACACACAAAAAAATGAATAGAAATAGCTGTAATTTTGGCAGTGGTGTCTCATCAGGAAATAAAACCATTCCACTTTAAACAAACAAGTCACTGGAATTATCTACTGTGACTATAGAAGAGAGCCTGTGGTAGCCGTGGACTGTGCACTTTTTAGCAATTCAATTTCCTACTTGCCTGATTTTGTTAGACTAACATAAATTATACCAAGAATTTAATAAAGTGCAGAGTTAAGGAAATTTAATATATCTCTCTGGGATAAATAAGATTAGCAAGATAAGACACAGTTTTGAAAAATATTTTAACTGATAAGGTAAATGAAAAATCAAAAAAGTCCCTGCAACTATATAGGCAAGTAACTGAAGGAAATCATTCTAAAAATGAAAAACAAAGGTTAACAGGCAATAGAGTAGTAATTTCTTTCCTCATAACATAATTAACCTTTGGAAAAGGCTTTCTGTCAATGCTGTCTTCTTACCGTGTCAGTTAAAGGAGCCAGACACATTTCTGAAAAAGCAAATAATTGGGAGATAATAAATCTTGGTTATACTCAATTCCTCAGGAAATGTTGAGGACATCTTTCTGTCCAAGATCCAACATATTCCTCTTCTTACTAAAAGTCTACATTTTCACTTTTCCATTTGTTACTTCTTATTTATGCTGGGTTACCGATTAATGTTATAGATTCTAGCCACCATGGTAGACAGAAAACCCATCTGTGCCTGCTGAAAGAATTGTATACGGAGCACATGCTTCCCAATGCAGCACCAATTATGTTAACAAACAACTAGAGCAGAAATAGGATGGAGGTGTGGGACAGTGGTTTTCCACTATTAAATTGGCAGAAAAGAGATTTTAAGAAAAGACAGAAAGAAGGTCCTTAGTTATTTTTAGTAGCTTTTACAAAAATCTGCTGGACCTGGAGTGACTATGATCTAGAATGAATGGCTCCTTCTCTGGGAATAAAGAGATCTTTTATTTACTTTACTCCTAGACAGTTTTACAGACTACAGTTAAGATTATTCAAGGATTCAACCTAAATTAAAACTTTTTCAGGGACGCTTCCAAAATACTGCTATATATCCATTTTTTTTTATCTGCAGAGAATATTTCTATGGCTCCATTTCATATCTATAAGACCTATGGGCCCTGGGTAGAACAGGGATTCCTAACTTTTTTGTGTCAAGGAGCCCATTGACAATCTGTTGAAGGTTATGGATTCCTTAATGTTCTTAAATCCACAAAATAAAAAACATAGCTTACAAAAAACCAACTATATGAAAATATAGATATCAGCATTTATTTAAAACAAAAGTTGATGGATTCCAAGTTAAGAACATCTGCAGATGTTCTTTACCTGGGGAAATGGAATTTGTGTGACAAATGGAAGCTGGTTTACCCATAATGCACTCTAGAGCAGTAAGCCATGCAAATAAGCTAAAGGGAGGCTCAAAATCTATACTTTGGCATACTACTTAGGTGTCCTCTCCCTTCTACTACCTTTGAGATTTATCATGAAGCTTTAAAACTACTGTGTCAAGAAGAGAGAGAAGTTGATGCCACCAGATTGGGACTGCTAGACTTGCATGGGGTAAAGGAGGGGTAGGAATCACTTGTTCTCATGGTCAGAATCCCAGGCAGCTCACCAAGAATGACAAAACTTGTATTCATGGGTGATCCAGAAACGCTCTGAGTCTTAAGGCTTGTATCTATTGTGACTCCAATTGCACTGGTGACCTGAACTGAAAAACTGTTTTTCTATGTTTTTACATAAGTGTGTATGTGTATGTATGTTGTGTATGTGTGTATCTCTCACCTCCCACCTAGCTATTCCCTTTCCTTATGCTTCAGTTTTGGATTCAAGAATTCTTCCAATCACATCTAAAGAATTAGAAGGGAAATGGGAAAAGGTTTTGAGAAATGACTGGAAGCAGATGACTTTGTGTAGGGACAATTAACTTTATTTTGCTTCCATTCTTTCTATTTTCAATAAAGTATATGTCCCAAGTATGTTGAGTATCTGATTCCAGTGAATGCAAGGGGTCATGAACAGAGAGGAAAGTCTAGACATGTGATAGGGGCTCTAGACCAATAGATTTTAAAATTTTTAAAGAGTATTACATTATATGCCCTGGACAACTCTTAATTTTGTTATTATGGGGTTGAACTGCTTACCACCATTGGCAGCGAATAGGTTTTAAGAGAGATAAGGGAAAAGGGTCTGCTGTTATTCTTTGAGAAACTTTTGCAAGAGTATGTTCACCTACAGTGAAATCCCACAATCTAGATGCAAAGCACACTCTTTGGGAATAATTCTTGGCATTTGAAGACTCTGCTGCCTCTGCTGACTACTGGGGTTAGTACAAATATTAGGAAGACCATACCACACATACACCAGAGGCAAATGAGGTGCCTACCAGGCTTGTAGATCTAAGAGTGCACCAGTTGGAAGGCAACTCAGATATCACACTCCCTAGCAAGATAATTAACATCAAGACACAATGCCTTTCAATATATTGAGGAAATCAGAAAATATAGCCCAATGTGGATTGTTTACTTGGCAGTATGCTCCTATCACAGTGCTCAAAGGGTCATATGCAGGGCATACAGATGTTGTACATACTTTGTCCAGTCTTCAGTGGAAGGAATGGTGAGAGGCAGTGTGAGATCATGGAAAGAAAATTTAATTTGAAGTCAAATGACCAATGTTCAACTCTTTAATCTTCCACTCAATAGTGTCATGACTTGGGGCAAGTCATCCAACCTTTCCAAGCTTCATATCATTTTTTTGTAAAATGGAGATAATAATATATGCCCTACCTACCTCAAAGGATTATCATAAAGATTAATTAGCATACTATGTGTAAACCTTAAAGCCACACATAAAAGTGTGTCATTATTATTAAGCCAATGATTATTTTTAAGAAAGAGGGAGAGAGAGGGAGAGAGAGAGAAAGAGAGAGAAAGAGAGAGAGAGAGAGAGAGAGAGAGAGAGAGAGAGAGAGAGAGAGA
>NW_020954569.1:5829148-5832208 GCF_900497805.2 Vombatus ursinus | reverse complement strand
GAGAGAGAGAGAGAGAGAGAGAGAGAGAGAGAGAGAGAGAGAGAGAGTGTGTGTGTGTGTGTGTGTGTGTGTGTGAGTTCGGGGCCTGGAGTCATGAAGACTTGAGTTCAATTCCAGTCTCAGATACTTAACTAGCTATGTAATCCTGGGCAAGTCACTTAACCTCTGCATCAGTTTCCTTAATTGTAAAATGGGGATAATAATAGCATCTATCTCTCAGGATTGATGAGGATAACATGAAATAATATGTCAAGTATTTTGTAAGCCTTAAAGAGTTATATAAATGCAAGCTATTTCTGTGTGTGTGTGTGTGTGTGTGTGTGTGTTTATTACTATCACTAACACCTAAAGCACTTAGCCTGACCCCTGCTTTTTAAAGTACTTTAGTTGCCTGAGACACGCCCAATATTCTAGACTTTTCATTTACCCAGTAAGGAATGGTCTGGCTCTTTCTTAAAGTGAATGAACATAATCAGCTCATGATCATTCTTTTTATACTCATTATAAACTTACACTAAATATAAAGCAGAAAGTTTCAATTTTTGATGAACTATCAGCTCCTCAATGGGGTTCGACAAAAACTTTAAAATTCCATAAAGGGCATCTATTTGATATGAATGAAGAATAATGTAACTCTGTTGAAATATAAGGAAAGTAAAACACAAATCACTGGGTATACCATTTCATTTTTCAATAGATGGACAAATTAATACACTCATCCATCTATCAAGGAATCAAATAGCATATATATCCACTTACATTTTATTGCTTAATATTATGTAGTGTAGATGTAACAATGATTTCTCCAGGGTGAAATTCTCCATTCTCCCATTTCACCATTTTCTGATAATAGCAAGAATGAACTTGATAAATTGAAATGCTTCTATTTCCCCCTGAAATTCTCAACTAATCCCTATAGCTCTGTATATTTTATTTGTCTGCATACTGGACCCTTGGAAGAAAAACTAGAAATGATTAAAGTAAAATCTAGCACTGTACCAACATTTAATTAATTACTTTGTTTTAAAGCAGAAGTTTCCCTCCAAAGGTTGTAAGGTACTTTAAGATGATACAGTCACCTCTTTATTTTCATGATTTCCTTCCCATTTTATAGAAAAGTACTCAACTTTAAAATTACATTAAAAACAGTAGTTCCCTAAAATTATGTGTTGTTGCCAATTGAGAGAGGATCTCCTGATTGACTGCTGCCAAAGCATTATCAGAGCATGATTATATTCTGCTGCTAGATTTGTAAAAACTCACTCTAAAGCCTGGTATGGGTTTGTTTAGCATTGGGATATTAATACCAAAACACATGATAGTTATGGAAATGCCATAATATTGGAGTCTCCATAAGATGTTGAAATGCTCACAGAATCCCTCTTTATTCGTTGTTCAAGTACATGTAGGGATTTGTATATTATGAGAATAATATTAACATGGTGTTTTAAAGACAAGATCTCACTATTTCCTCAAAGCAACACTGTGAAGTGGACCCCAGTAGCATTACTATCCCCTTTTCATAGCTGATTCTCTGAGAAGTTATGACTTACTCATGATCCCATAGCTAATAAATGACAGAGAGATTCAATTCCTATTCTTCCTAACTGCAGTTTTAGTGCTCTTTCCACCTCACAACATTGCCTCCACAAAGAAATGCATCATTTTCCCCTCTTCTGGGGTAGCCACTTTACACATGATGGGCCTATCTAATTAAGGTAAAAGTATGGCATTTACAGTGAAGCAATTTTTTTTTTAATTTCCAACCCATAATTACCATTTCTACTGAGGCATTCCTCTTTCTAATCAACTATCTATCTATCATTTATATATCTATTTACCCATTCTATATCCAGTTTCCTTCAAAGTTTATCTCAGTTGCCATCTCCTATTTGAATCCTTCCTTGATAACCCTTGTTTCTAGTACCAGTAATCCCTCAAAAATTGTGTATATTTATTTTATACGCACTTATGTGTGTTTTTGTTTTACCCCCCAAGAATATAAGCTTTTTAAAGGCAAGGATTCCTTTTTTTGTTTCTTTTTTTCCTGTTTCTTTTCTTCTTCTTCTTCTTTTTAATTTTGTAGCCCTGGCACCTAATGCAATGCCTGGAATACAGTACTCACTTAATAAACATTTTTTGTTTAATTGATTATATAATCTAATCTTTATATTTATAAGAAGCAGCTTGGCTCAGGAGAGAAGAGAGCTGGCCTTGGAGGCAGGAAGATTTATATTTCAAGTCTTGCCTCTGACATATATTGGGTAAGTGACCCCAGTGAAAACACTAAACTTCTCA
Source organism: Vombatus ursinus (assembly GCF_900497805.2). Taxonomy (NCBI): domain Eukaryota; kingdom Metazoa; phylum Chordata; class Mammalia; order Diprotodontia; family Vombatidae; genus Vombatus; species Vombatus ursinus. Next base: position 5,829,910 of record NW_020954569.1, on the reverse strand, counting down.
GCATCGCAGGCAACTCTTAAAGACCAAATGTAAATTGCACAACACATGCCCATGTGCATTAGTAGAGCTGATCACCTCACAGGGAATTATATTTAACCAATAAATTCATAGGTGCCACTCCCCCCCCCCCAAGTCCCTTATGCCCACCAAATCTCTTTACAGAGAATTATATATTGTTATAGTTTTATAATGGTCCTTGCAAAAGTTATGTTGTCAACCAGAATATTATTAACATTTTAATGCAGTTGATAAGGTAGGTTTAGGATTTGTTTAAGCCCTTGACTGAAAATAAACAAATGAAAGAGTTAAAGAGCATGCAATCTGTTTCACCACTATAGTTCACAGAATGCTGAGACTCATAGATTTCTTGTTTGATCAACATCTTGGGCCCTACTTCTCCCACCCACTCAGGGTCAACTACTTTGACATCTCCTAGTGCCTTCTGCACGTAATTCCCTGGCAATTCTGTCTAGGGTATGAGTGTATGAAGTAACAATAAATCTCTCAGATTCACAACAAAAACCAGGGCTTCAAAGGCTGCTTGGTAGCAGCAGAAGGAAATCATTTGTAGACATATATGTGTGTTATATACATATATACACACAGAGACATCTATAAATGTGTGTCTGTGTACAAATACTCCAATAATGTGCTATTCCATTTTAAAGGAATTTAAATTTATGTAAAATGCATCAGAGAAAGAAAAATAATGATGATGATGATGATGATGATGATGATGATGATGATGATGATGATGATGAT
>NW_020954569.1:5815596-5829138 GCF_900497805.2 Vombatus ursinus | reverse complement strand
ATGATGATGATGATGATGATGATGATGATGATGATGATGATGATGATAAAGATAAATCCCCACACTTCACAAGGCCAAGATACACATTTTTGGGGAATGGGGGAAGCAGAATGTCCTTGCCAGTTGCACTTCTAAAGGTTTGAAAAAAATGTTTTTGAACAGTCCAGAGGCTCACATTCAGGATGCGCTTTGAACATACATGTTTATCCCATCTAGAGAGGAAGAAAGGGAGAAAATGGAAAGGATACTGGCAGTTTGGCTCCTTAGCTCTGCTGACCTGATGGTCAGGATGGCATGAGATTGGATTTGGAAAGCAATACAGGCTGTGACCTTTTCTGTTCCTGGGTATCATGGCAATAGTACAGCCTTCTTGTTATCTGCTGTTGTTGCTTATCCCTTGAAGGCATGTTTCTCCTACTGAAAGCAAGATTAAGGGGGATTGTTGGAGGGAGAGACAAGGAAGAATAAACTGGAACGAAAGTCCCTAATATCTGTAGGGTGATTAAAATTCAACCATACCCCACAACAACCCACTGCTATTATCAAATGAATAGTGACAATTTCTTTGAAACAGGAGTTGTAAAGAAACTTGGAAACTTTTAAATTGGAGGAAGGTGGGTTGGGGCATCTCCAGGAAACAAACCCAGCTTTCTTGACACATGTTGGTGGTATTTACACATTATATACACTACTATCATCAAGACCCCAATAGGTTCTTTTCTTGTCTTCTGCCAAATACAGACTAGGTCAGCTTCCAGGAAAGCAGCATGCTGTCCAGGTGCATTAGATGGCTGGTTACTTGATTGATTTGTGATGGTCTAACACTTGGCAAATGAAAAAAGGCACCCTTACCTCCAGGCTACACAGGCTGTACTCGCTGCTGTTAGTGATCAGAAGCACTGGAACTTATACTATCTGGCAAGATTCAGGAGTCCAATTAGAAAAGAGTCTATGCTATTAAAGAATACTTTCCCTTTCCCTTTTCACCTTCTGTTGCCACCCAGATAATGCAAAAGGACTTATCTGGTTTGAATCTGGTAAGCTACCTAATTCAAGGAGGGGTACATCAATGCAAAATGAGAGCAACACATTACCTTGAAGTTCTGAAATTAAAATTAAAAAGTACTTGTCACTCTCCTCAATAATCTCTTTCTCATATGAATGACCAACACCCCACTAGGCTCAAAATAGAGCTAATAATTGCATCCAAATACAGGATATTTTAATTTTAAAGGTTTTAAACATAAGCTCCTCATCTGTGCTAGCTAGGGGTTTCCTTTTGCCTACTCCTATTCAGACTTAACCAGCTACAGCACCAATAATCTTAATAAAGTTTATTCAGCTGTTAAAATGTCATTGAAATGCTTGATAGAGCATTCAAGGGACCATGGAGAGTTCAGAGATAGGTGGCAATGATGCTGTGAGACATCTTTTGTTGATCTTCCCTAGTTTGAGCTAAAATATTTTAAACTATCAACACTTCTAGAGCAATATCCCAAAACTACTAACACATATTATACATGGCACAGTGTTTGCTACTGCACCTCAGCACCAGCAATGGCACTGGTAAAGACCATTAAAGAGAAAGTTCATTTGCTATTTCAAATGGTATCAGCTTTACATTTGGGATAGCATAATATTTGGGATAGCACCAGTTGGTAAATTCAGTGATGACAGTGATAGAGAATAGAACAAAAGGACATTATGATCCCCAGAATTACATTTTTATTCTCATATATGCCTTTGCATAATTCATTCATTCATTCCTTCCCTCAAGAAATATTTATTCAACATCTAATACAAGCAACGAGCTGTGCTAAGTGCTAGAAGAGATAAAACAATAGCTAGCATTTATAACACAGGAAAGGTTTGCAAAGCGCTTTACAAATATTATCTCATTTTAGCCTCATAATAACCCTGGGAAGTAGATGCTATGGTTAGCCTCATTTAAAGATGAGGAAACTGAAGTTGAACAACTTACCCAGAGACACACAACTAATAAGTGTCTGAACTCAGATCTTCCTGACTCTGCTTTCAGAACTCTAAAAAGCCAAAGTAGTGGTGCGTGGGTGAATCTCATATGGACTGTACTTTTGAAGGAAACCTGTGCTTTGACAGAAACTGTTATTTTACCTTCATTTTCAAAGAGGATTGATGACATCATGGGTGAGATCTTTACTCACACATGAATTGGATTTAAGTGAGGCAGAATTGCACAAAGTTATCAGCCTCACTCTCTCTTCCAGAGTCATTGAAGTCCAGTGGCAAGCCAAAAGTCAAGAAAATTGGATATTGCCCAGGATACAGTGGATGGCCTTGGCATTTTCAATGTCTGACCAATCTCTAAGCACTCCACAGCACTCACTTCCACTGCCTGTTCTTATCCACTCATTCTTCCAAGAGACATCTTCACATACTTGGGGTAGACATTCCCCTAACTAACCAATGGGTTTGATGCCTATTAGTTACACTTAGATTGATTTAGCCCATCTGCCAAGATGGTTTTATCAGAATGTGGCCCCTGTACATGCTATAGCTTCTTAGAGCCACAAAGGAGAGTTGGGTGAGTCAGGTGGACACCAAAGGTGGATAAGCAGTCCTGAAAAGGGCTCAGCAAGCCTTCACATCAGAGTGATAGTACTCCTTGAACAACACCCACTTTAACAAAAAAAATAAAATAAAATAAAGAAATCTACAACTAAATTGTCACCTCCTACAGAAGTCTTTTCCTAGTTCCCTGAATTTCTGTCTTCTTCTCTATGGTTTCTATCAATCTGCTCTGAATGAATCTTTGATGTATCTGTGTATATACATGTTGTTCTCAACCACTACCACTCCATTAGGTTCTGAGATCCTTGAAGAAAAAAAGTCTGATTTTGCTTTTTTTTTTTTTTTTGGAGGGGGAGTGAGAGTAGGGGTGGAGTGTGGGGAGGAGGGTATCTTCATAACTTAATACAGTGCCTGGCACAACATATTAAATGACAAATAAATGCTTGTTGGTTGGTTGATTTTTTTTATACATGTACTGCAGGTGACTCAAAATATAAATTCATAAGAAGGGAAAGATCACTTCCTAAAAATCCTTATGGATAGGTCAATAGCTGAGTCTATCCTTTAAGGATAGGTAGATACTTATTCAACAGGCAGAAATGAAGAAAAGAGGGACATTTCAGACATAGGGAGTAGAATAAAGAAAGGCACAGAGGGAATAAGAATATTCCAGTTTAACTAAGCAAAGATATTTAAAAAGGAGTAGTGATTAGCACAGTACCTAGCACATAGGCATAATTACTAAATGATTGTTGAGAAATTGAGTGTTATAAGACAATGCTGTAAAGGTAAATTGGAGGGAGATTAAGAAGTGGATTGAATGTGAAGCTAAGGAGTTTGCATTTTATTCAATAGGCAATGGAAAGCCAATGAAAGTTTGTGAGCAATGAAATGATGTGATCAGACTTAGATATTTTGAAAATTAATCTGGCTCTGATGTGTAGAACAGAATGGAGAAATAGAGAGAAGTAAAATGGGGAAAGAGACAGACAGAAAAAGAGACAGACAGAAAGAGAGAAAGACAGAATCAGAAACAGAGACAGATAAAGAGAAATGAGAGGTAGAAAGACCTAATAGAAAACTATTACAATAATCTAGAAGAGATGAAATGAGTATGTGAACTAAGCTAATAGCTTAGTTGATTAGAAACAGAAAGTGATTAGAACAGAACAGACCTCAAATATATCATTTATTTTAACTGTTCCCTCCTCACTCCCCCATTTTCTATTTAAAAATTAAAACCTCAAAATCTATATTTTAAATCATTATCCAGAATTATAGCATAAAGGATATCAGTTGTCTACTAGTCCAGCTCCATCCAATCATGAATCCCATCAGTAATATATTCAACATGAGCATTTGCTTGAATAAATACAGTCATTACTCACTCCATTTTGGGACAGCTTCCCAGACATCTACAGAGCAATCTTCTCACTTTCCAGTTCCATTATCCCCCTCCCACAGGATCTTTGGGCTATGACCCTAGAATACTGAGCTCTGATAGGTGAGCTCTTACTTTACATTGCTTGGAAGTAAAGCAGACTTCCATTCTCTTACCAGACATTTCCAATACATGTTGCCATAGGCAACCCTCTCATGCACTTTTACAGATTCCCTTTACATGTTGTCTTGCTCTATTAGAATATAAGATCCACGAAGGCTGGGTCAGTCTTGTTTACTTGTGCTTGTATTACCAATTTTAACACAATGTTAGGGACATATTGAGCACTTCATAAGGGTTTTAACTACTTACACAGATATGAATGTGGAGCTGTGATGGCAGAGTAGGGAAAGCACACAGTTGAACTCTCCCAACATTCCTCTTGAAAAACTTTAAAATATTACCTCAAATTGAATTCTCACATAAAAGAGACACATAAAAAAAAGTTTTTACATTGGAAGGGCAAATGGTAGGGGTGAAGTGGGCAACACTTGAACCTCATTCACATCTAAATTGGTTCAAAGAGGAATATACGTGTGTGTGTGTGTGTTTATAGTGTGTGTGTATGTCTCTGTGTGTGTGTGTGTGTGTGTGTATGTGTGGAAATGAAAAGGAGAGGAGAAAAAAGAAGGGAGTGGTCAAAAGCAAACAGACTTTAGAGGATGAACAGGATAAAAAGAGAAAGAAGGATAAACAGAAGAAAATAGGATGGAGAGAAATACGTAGTTAGTAATCATAACTGATTGGGAAAAGGATGAATTCACTATAAAACAAAAGCAAATAGCAGAATGGGTTAGAGAACAGAGTCCAACAATTTTTACAAGAATTGAATGTATGAAACACACTTGAAAAAGAGAGACACACCCAGAATTAAAATAAGGCAAAGGAACAGAATCTATTATGCTTCAGCGAAGCAAAAAAGAAAGGGGCAGCAACCATGATCTCAAACAAAGCAAAATCAAAATTAGATCTAATTAAAAGAGATAAGCAAGGAAACTACATCTTGCTAAAGTCAATAAAGTAACATCAATGCTAAATATATATATGTAGCAAATGACAGAGCATTCAAATATTTTTTAATTTTTATATTTTTCTAATTACATGTAAAACTTTTTAACATTCTTTTTTTAAAAGTTTAATTCCAAATTCTCTCCCTCCCTCACTACCATACTCTCTCCTTGAAAAGGCAAGCAGTTTAATAAAGATAATACAAGTGCAGTCATGAAGAAACATATTTCTATGTTATCCATGATGCAAAAGAAAACACAGGACACCTCCCCCCCCAAAAAAAAGAAAAAAAGGAAGGAAGGAAGAAAAATAAAGCATTTTTTTAAGCATGTTTCAATCTGCTTTCAGATTCCATCAGTTCCTTCTCTGAAGGTGGCTAACATTATTCATCGTGAGTCATTCAGAAATGTCTTAGATCATTGTATTTTTGAAAATAACATTCATAGTTGATTGTTGTACCATATTGATGTTACTGTGTACAATATTCTCTTGGTTCTACTTACTTTACTTCGCATCAGTTCATATAAGAATTTCCAGGTTTTCTCTGAAATCATCCTGCTCATCATTTCTTATAACAAATAGTGTTCGATCACAATTGTATACTACTTGTTCAATCATTACCCAGTTGAAGGGTATCCACTCAATTTTCAATTCTTTAGCACCACAAAAAGAGCTGCTATAAATGTTTTTGCACATATATGTCCTCTTTTTCTTCTTTGTTTTAATCTCTTTGAGACACAGACCTATTAGTGGTACTTCTGGGCCAAAGGATATGCACAGTTTTATGGGCCTTGGGAATAGTTGCTCTATAAAATGGTTGGATCAGGTAACAACTCCATTAACAATGTATTTGTCCCAATTTTTTCCATATCCCCTCCAAGATTCATCATGTTCCTTTTCTGTTATGTTAGTCAATCTGTTAGTTGTGAGGAGGTACCTCAGACTTATTTTAACTTGCATTTCTCCAATTAATCATTATTTAGAACATTTTTTCATAAAATATAGATAGCTTTGGTTTCTTCATTTGAAAACTTCCTTTTCATATACTTAACTATTTAACAATTGGGAAATGACTCAGTTTATGGACTTGATACACGTCTCTATATATTTGAGAAATGAGGCCTTTATTGCTATAAAAAAATTCCCACTTTTCTGCTTTCTTTCTAACCTTGGCTTCATTGCATTTCTTCGTGCAAAAAGTTTTTAAATTTAATGTAAGCATGATTTTACATGTTACTTCCCATAATGCTCTCTATCTATAGTTTTGTTATAAATTCTTCCCTGTTCCATGGATCTGACAAGTTAGATATTCCATGTTCCCCTAATTTGCTTTTGATATCACCCTTTTTTTTTCTAAATCCTGTATGCATTTTGATCCAATCTTGGTATATGGTGTAAGATATTGGTCTATGCCTAGTTTCTGCCTAACAGCTTTCCAGTTTTCCTAGCAATTTTTTTCTCCACTTAATAGTATTTTATTTTTTCCAATTACATATAAGGATAGCTTTCAACATTCACTTTTATAAGATTTTTATTTCCAAATTTTTTCTCTTTCCCTGTCTCCCTTCCCCATTCCCCAATACAGCAAACAATATAATAAAGGTTATATGTATACAATCACATTAAATATATTTCCACATTAGTCATACTATGAGAGAAAAGTCAGAACAAAGGAAAAAAAAAACATGAGAAAGAAAAATCAAAAAGAGAGTGAAAATTGTTTGCTTTGATCTGCATTCAGACTCCATAGTTCTTTCTCTGGATGTGTATAGCATTTTCCATCATGAGTCTTTTGGAATTGTCTTAGATCATTGTATTGTTGAGAAGAGCTAAGTCTATCATAGCTGATCATCATACAATGTTGCTATTATTGTGTACAGTTTTCTCCTGGTTCTGCTCACTTCACTCAGCATCAGTTCATGTAAGTCTTTCCAGGTTTTTTTTTCCCTGAAATCTACCTGCTCATCATTTCTTATAGCACAGTAGTATTCAATTGTATTTATATACTACAACTTGCTCAGCCATTCCCCAATTGAGTTGCAACCCCTCAATTTCCAATTTTTTGCCACCAGAAAAAGAGCTGCTATAAATATTTGTGTACATGTAAGTTCTTTTCCCTTTTTATGATTACTTTGTGATACAGACCTAGAAGTGGTATTGCTGGGTCAAAATGTATGCACAATTTTAGAGTCTTTAGGTATAGTTCCAAATTGCTCTTCAGAGTAGTTGAATCAGTTAACAACTCCACCAATGATGCTTTAGTGTTCCAATTTTCCCACATCTTCTCCAATATTTATCATTTTCTGTTTTTGTCCTATTAGCCAATCTGATAGGTGTGAGCTGATGCCTCAGAGTTGTTTTAATTTGCATTTCTCTAATAAATAATGATTTAGAGGATTTTTTCATATGACTATAGATAGCTTAAATGTTTTCATCTGAAAACTGCCTATTCATAACCTTTGACGATTTATCAATTAGGGAATGACTTGTATTCTTATAAATTCGATTCAGTTCTCTATATATTTTAGAAATGAGGCCTTTATCAGGGACATTGGCTATAAAAATTGTTTCCCAGCTTTCTGCTTTCATTTTAATCTTGATTGTATTGGTTTTGTTTGTGCAAACACTTTTTAATTTAATGTAATCAAAACTATCCCTTTTGCATTTCACAATGTTCTCTATTTCTTGTTTGGTTATAAATTCTTCCCTTCTCCATAGATCTGAGAGGTAAACTATTCCTTACTTTCCTAATTTGCTTATGGTATCACCCTTTATGCCTAAATCATCTACACATTTTGACCTAATCTTGTGATACTGTGTAAGATGTTGGTTTATGCCCAGTTTTTGCCATAATATTTTCCAGTTTTCCTAGCAATTTTTGTCAGATGATGAGTTACCACCCCCAAAGCTTGGATATTTGGTTTTATCAAACACTAGTTTACTATGGTCATACATTACTGTGCTTCTATTCTACTGATCTACCACTCTTTCTCGTGCTTAGTAACAGGTTGTTCTTGATGACGACTGCTTTGTAATACAATTTGAGATCTGGTACTGCTAATCCACCTTCCTTCAGAATTTTTTCATTAATTCATTGATAGTCTTGAATTTTTATTCTTCCAAATGAATTTTTAAATTATTTTTATAGCACTATAAAATTATTTTTGGTAGTTTGGTATGGCACTGAATAAGTACATTTATTTAGGTAGAATTGTTGGCTCAGCCTACTCATTAGTAATTAATATTTCTCCAATCATTTAGATGTGACTTTACTGTGTGAAAATCTTTTGTAATTTTGTTCCTGGGTTTGTCTTGGCAGATAGACTCCCAAGAATTTCATATTGTCTGAATTTATTTTAAATGTAATTTATCTTTGTATCTCTTGCGGTCGGCCTTTGTTAGTAATATACAGAAATGCTGATGATTTCTGTGGGTTTATTTTATATCTTGCAACATTACTGAAGTTGTTAATTAGTTTTCTAGTTGATTCTCTAGATTTCAAAAAGTATATCATCATATATCTGCAAAATGATAGTTCTTCATTGCCTATTCTAATTCCTTCAATTTCTTTTTCTTATCTAGTTGCTGTAGCTAGTGTTTCTACTATAATATTAAATAATAGTGGTGATAATGGACATTCTTCTTTTACCCCCGAGTTGTTTGGAACATCTTCTAGCTTATCTCTGTTACAGATAATGCTTGCTGATGGTTTCAGATATTACTTATTATTTTAAGGAAAGCTCCATTTATTCCTATGCTTTCCAGTGCTTTTAATAGGAATGAGTTTTGTATTTTGTCAAAAGTTTTTTTTTTCCTGTGTCTGTTAAGATAATCATGTAATTTGATTTTTATTGAAATGGTAAATTATGCTGATGATTTTCCTAATATTGAACCAACCCTGCATTCTTGATATAAATCCCACCTGGTCAGAGTGTATGATCTTTGTGATATGTTGCTATAAATTTCTTTATTAGTGTATTACTTTACATTTTTGCATCAATATTCATTAAGGAAATCCATCTATGTTTTTTCTTTCTCTGTTTTTGATCTCCCTGGTTTAGGTATTAGTGCCATATTTTAATCATAAAAAGAGTTTGGTAGCACTGCTTCTTTGCTATTTTTGCAAATAGTTTAAATAATATTGGAATTATTTTTTCTTTAAATGTTTGGTAGAATTTGCTCATGAATTCATCAGGTCCTGGAAATTTTTTTTCTTATGGAGTTCACTTATGGTTTGTTCAATTTCTTTTTCTAAGATGGTGCTATTTAAGTATACTATTTCCTCTTATGTTAACCCAGACAGTCCATACTTTTGTAAATATTCATATATTTTAGTTAGATTCTCAGTTTTACTAGTATATAATTGGGCAAAATAACTCCTAAAAATTGTTCAACATCAGACAAAACTTTCTAGAAAAATTGAAAAGCACTTTGGCAGAAAGTCTACTAGGTATAGAACAATGTTTCACACTGTATCCCAAAATAAGGTCAAATTGAATAAATGATTTAGACATAAAGAGTGATAAAATAACTAAATTAGAGAAGCATGGGGAAAAATGTCCCTGTCAGATCTATAGATAAGGGAAAAGTTTATGACCAAACAAGAGATGAAGAGAATCATAGAGAGTGAAATGTATAATTTTGATTATATGAAATTATAATTTTTACACAAACAAAACTAATATTGCCAAAATTAGGAAGAAAACAGGAATCTGGAGAAAAAATTATATCAAATTTCTCTGTTAAAGTCCTTGTTTATTAAATATATAGGGAACTGAGTCAAATTTATATAAAAAAAGAGGCATTCCCCAGTTGATAAATTGGTAAAATATATGAACAAGTGGTTTTCAGAAGAAGAAATCAAAACTATCAATACTCATATGAAAGAAATTCTCTAAACCACTGTTGATTAGAGTAATTAAAATTGAAACACCTCTGAAACACCATCTTACATTTATCAGATTGCCTAACAGGACAGAAAAGGAAAATGGTAAATGCTGGAGGGGATGTAGAAAAATTGGCACACTAATGCACTATTGGGGGAATCATAAACTAGTCCAACTATTCTAAAAATGATTTAGAATTATGTCCCAAAAGTTATAAAACCATGCTTACCTTTTGACCCAGAAATACTACTACTAGGTCTGTATCCAAAAGGGATGAAAGAAAAGAGAAAAGAATTTATTTGTACAATTTTTTTTGTAGTAGCCCTTTTCTGTGGTGGCAAAGAATTGGAAATCATAGTGATGCCAATCAGTTGAGGAATGGCTGAATAAGTTGTGTTATATGATTATGATGGAATACTATTGAGCTATAAGAATTAATAAGAAAGATGGTTTCAGAAAAAAAAAACTGTGAAGACTTGTATGAACTCATGTAAAGTGAAGTGAGCAGAACCAGGAGAACATTGTACACAGCAACTGCAGTATTATAATGATGATCAACTATGAAAGACTTAGCTACCCTGATCAAAACAATGATCCAAAACAATTTCAAAGGATCCATGATGAAAAATGTTATCCACCTCCAGAGAGAAAACTGATTAACAATGAATGCAGATTAAGATACACTTTTTTTTAACTTTCTTTGTTTTCCCTTTTTCTTCTTTTTTGGCCTGTTTTATTTTCTTTTACATCATGGCTAATATGGTAATATGTTTTGCATGGCTTCACATACATAATTGATAATCAAATTATTTGCTGTCTCAAGGAGGGGGTAGGGAGAGGAGGAAAGAGGAACATTTGGAATTCAATTTTTCTAAATAGTCTATTTTTTCCATTTAATTAGGAAATTTGTAGCAAAATAAATAGAAACATATTTAAAAAACAAATATGTTTCTATCTATTTTAACTTTTTTTTCTCAATGTTAAAACAAAATCTGATGATAATATCTTCCAACTGGCACTAATTCTTCCCCTCAGGCCAATCGAAATTTCATTATGAAATGTCAATCCCTTAAATATTTCAAGACTATCATGTCCCCATTCCATCTTTTTTTTCCTCTAGTTCTTGCTCATTCAAATTATTTCAAATGATCCTCATATGACATGGACCAGAATCCCTTCATCACTCTCTTTAAAACTCTGGGTAAATTCCAGCCAATCAGTGTTAACTTCAAAACCATGGTGTTAAACTTATAATTATAAATGTGACCTGAAAGAGAATAATAGAATAGGAATATACTGCCTCCTTTACCCTGAGAACTATACTTTTATTCATACAATCTGAAATCAAGTTAGCTTTTCTGACTGCCACACTACCCTACTCATTCATTTTGAGCTTTATATCCACTAGAATCCCTCAGAATTTCTTATAATTACTGTTTTCTAGAAATTTGAATAACTAGGTAATGAGAGCAGCCAATAAGAGAAAGCACAATTGTACTCTTTCTATACATTGTCATGTGATTTTTCTTTAAAAAGAAAAATAAGTTGGAGCCAAGATGGTGGAGTAAAAGCAGTGACTTGCTTGAACTCTCCTCCAAACTCCTTCAAATGCCTGTAAAAAAAAATGGCTCTAAACAAATTCTAGAGGAGCAAAACCCACAAAAAGACAGAGTGAAACAAATTTCCAGCCCAAGACAACCTGGATGGTTGATTAGAAAGGTCACTCTGGGCTGGAAGAGAAACACAGTACAGTGTGGGCACCCACACAAAGATCAGTCATCAGCAAACCTGGAGCAGGACTCAGGGGACTGAATCATGGTCACCTGCGGTGGTTTCCTGACTACTCAACCCACAAATGCCAAAGACAAGTTAAAAGGTCAGTGGGAAAAGTCTGTGACCACTGTGAGAGAGAAGCTAGGTCCCAGCCCCAGTCCCAGCTGCAGCTCTGGGTCTGCAACTTTTTCAGGAGTCCACAGACTGAGGGGGAGTCTAGTGACTGATCAGAGGAGGCTTGCAGGGATCTCTTTGCTGGTGCTGAGGCAGGATTCTCTTGCTTTGCCTGTGCTTGGATCTGGGTCACAGTTCTGGGTGGTGGTCCTGTGGTGAGGAGGAGTATTGGCATGGTGGAGCTTGTAGTGGCAGTGGAGAGGGAATCCTTCTCACAGTTCCAAGGCATAAAACATTATGTGTGGTCACTCATAGACTAGAGTCCAGGCCAGGAAAGGTGTAAACACTTCGCCCTTGATCATACCACCTTGGAAGAACTGAAAACTTACAGGTCCCTAAAAGTATCTCTGAAAACAGCTGCATAAAACCCCCAAAGCTTGGGACAGTACATTCTCCACACTGGAAGCAGACCCCTACTTTAACAAAGAGTTTAAAACTCAAGTAATTGGCTGGGATCATGAGCAAACTGCACAAAAAAAAGCAGACCATAGAATCTTTCTTTGATGACAAAGAAGATCAAAACATACAACCAGAAGAAGACAACAAAGTCAAAGTTCCTACATCCAAAGCCTCCAAGAAAAATATAAATCAGTCCCAGGCCATGTGAGAGCTCAAAAAGAATTTTAAGAAGCAAATAAGAGAAGTAGAGGAAAAATTGGGAAAAGAAATGAGAGCGATGGAAGAAAATCATGAAAAACTAGTCAACAGCTTGTTAAAGGAGACCCAGTAAAATGCTGAAGAAAACAACACCTTACAAAAATAGCCTAAGCCAAATGGCAAAAGAGGTCCAAAAAGCCAATGAGGAGAAGAATGCCTTCAAAAGCAAAATTGGCCAAATGGAAAAAGAAGACCAAAAGTTCATGGAAGAAAATACTTCCTTAAAAATTAGAATGGAGCAATTGGAAGCTAGTGACAATCAAGACATTGTAAAACAAAACCAAAAGAAAGAAGAAAAAAAAAAGAAGACAATGTGAAATATCTCATTGGAGAAACAACTGACCTAGAAAATAGATCCAGGAGAGATCATTTAAAAATTATTGGACTATCTGAAAGCCATGATCAAAAAAAAAAAGCCCAGACATCATCTTTCAAGAAATTATCAAGGAAAACTGCCCTGATATTCTAGAACCAGAAGGTAAAATAGAAATGGAAAGAATCCACAATCACCCCCGAAAGAGATCCCCAAAGGAAAACTCCTAGGAATAGTGTAGCCAAATTCCAGAGTTCTCAGGTCAAGGAGAAAATATTACAAGCAGCCAGAAAGAAATAATTCAAGTATTTTGGAAACACTATCAGGATAACACAAGATTTAGCAGCTTCTATATTAAGGGACCACAGGGCTTGGAATATGATATTCTAGAGGGCAAAGGAGATAGGATTACAACCAAGAATCACCTACCCAGCAAAACTGAGTATAATCCTTCAGGGGAAAAACTGGATATTCAGTGAAATAGAGGACTTTCAAGCATTCTTGATGAAAAGACCAGAGCTGACAAGAAAATTTGACTTTCCATTACAAGACTCAAGAGAAGCATGAAGAGGTAAACAGGAACGAGAAATCATAATGGACTTATTAAGGTTAAACTGTTTACATTCCTACATGGAAAGATGATATTTGTAACTTATGAGACCTTTGTAAGTATTAGGGTAGTTGGAGGGAAATATAGATAGATAGATAGATAGATAGATAGATAGATAGATAGATAGATA
>NW_020954569.1:5812507-5815586 GCF_900497805.2 Vombatus ursinus | reverse complement strand
ATAGATAGATAGATAGATAGATAGATAGATAGATAGATAGATAGATAGATAGATACATAGATACATAGATACATAGATACATAGATAGATACATAGATACATAGATAGATACATAGATAGATTGATAGATAGATAGATAGATAGATACATAGATACATAGATAGATTGATAGATAGATAGATAGATAGATGGAGAGAGAGAGAGAGATGGCACAGGGTGAGTTGAAGGTGAAGGGGTGATATCTGGAAAACAAAATTAAGGGGTGAGAGAGGATTATACTGGAAGAAGGAGAAAGGGAAAGGTAAAATGGGGTAAATTATCTCACATAAAACAGACAAAAAAAGGTTTTTACAGTGGAGGGGAAGTGAGAGAAGGTGAGAAGCAATGAATGAATCTTATTCTCATTGAATTTGGCTTAAGAAGGGAATAATATATACACTCAATTGGGTATGGTAAGCTATCTTACCTTACAGGAAAACAGGGGTGAAGGGGATAAGAAAGTTGGGGAATGATAGAGGGGAGGTAATATTAGGGGAGTAATCAGAAGCAAACACTTCTGAGGAGGGACAGGGTCAAAAGGGAGAAGAGAATAAATGGGAGATGGGATAGAATGAAGGGTAATATACTTAGTTTTCCATGGCATGACTATTATGGAAGTGTTTTACATGACAACACAAATGTAACCTGTATCAAGTTACTTGCTTTCTCAATGAGGGTGGGTGAGGAGGGAGGAAGGGAGAAAATTTGGAACCCAAAGTTTTAAAAACAAATGTTAAAAATAGTTTTCACACGCAACTGGGAAATAAGATATACAGGCAATGGGGTGCAGAAATATATCCTGCCCTACGGAAAAATAGAAGAGGAAGGGGATAAGAGAAGGGGGGGGATAGAAGGGAGGGCAGATTAGGGGAAAGGGTATTCAGAATGCATGCTCTCTTGGGGTGGGGGAGGGACAAGATGGGTAGAAAATTTGAAACTCAAAATCTTGTGGAAGTAAATGTTGAAAACTAAAAGTAAATAAATTAATCTTGAAAAAAGAAACATAAGTTCAGGAATTTATATTTATCTCTTTGAAATTTCAACTTTGAACACTTCATTCACTTAGAAGAAAACATCTTAGAAATAGATACAGTAAAAGTCAAGCCGATGTTTATCCTCTCCTATCTATTAACCACACAGTTTCCAAATTGATATTCTTAAATTACCGTCCTGACTGTATCATCACCCTACTCAAGAAATTTTGGTGGCTTCTCATTGCCTCTAGTGTAAAATACAAAATCCTACATCTAACATTTAAATACCTTCATAATCTTCCACCAAACCATTTGTCTACATTGATTCTACACTGATATGCTCTCTTCATTCCAACCAAATTGGACTACTTGAAGTGAAATTTGGTTGGTGTTTCATCTACTGTCTCCATGGCCTTGCACAGGCTGTCCCTTCTTCTAGAATATTCTCCCTCCTAACCTACCACCTTCTTGGAATCCTTGATTTCCATCAAGTTCAGTCCAAGTGCTACCTCTTTCAAAATGCTTTTGTTTCTTTTATCAGTTGTTAGTGTCCCCCCAATTCCTCTGTATTTACTTTGTATATGTCTGTTTTTACTTAACTGTGAACATATCATGCTGCCCCAGTTGAATACGAATCCTTGAAGGCAGTGGAGGGGGCCAATGGTGGCCATGATTAATTCCCTTCACAACTGTGGTTCTGACTCTGCATACTTCATCACTATGACTCATCTGCCTTCTCACCCTAGAATTTCCCTTATTTCCTGGGGCTTTCTAATTTTGAAACATGCCTCATTCCTCTTCTAATCCCCTTTTCCAATTACTGAATTCAAGTGCTATCACCTATACATAGCCTTTCTTGATCCTTTCTAGAAGTCTCAAAGTTATGACCACTATTACCTTCCAATCCCAAAATTACTTGGTACTTACTTTATTTATTTCTTGTGATTTATTGCCATACATATTTTGCCCTCATTCCAGTTGAATGTAAGCTCCTTTGTGAATGGGAAATATTCTATCTTGTCTTCATGTACCTAGAGAACCCAGCACATCACAGAGTGACTTTATTAAGTCACTATATTAAATCACTATAAGCACTAAAGGTGCTTAATAAATGCTTGTTAAATTAGATTGAATTGAAATAATAACAATATGACTCTGGTGACACTCTCTGGTATAGATAAAAACCAAGGCGCAATAAAATCTCCAAAGCATCAAAACCAGGTGTTGAACCAAAGGGCAAAGTAAAGATAAATGGTAGGCATACATAGTATGCAGCATGTTTCAAATGGTGATTCATATACAAGAAGTGATTTTTTTTTAAAGATGACATTGAGAAGATGTGTAAATGGAAAAAAAAATTGACACCAGTATGCAGTGAGATTGAGGGATGACAGATGGGCAACTCATTTGATAGAATAGTATCCACAAAACATTAAATGCCATAGAGAAAGACCTCCAGTGAACTGTGTGCACGTTTGTTGCAGAGCAGTCATGGGACAACACAGACAGAATCACAGAATTTGACATTGTTAAGTGGATTGCCATATGTATCAGTAGAGGGATTCCCTACATTGATGAAATCATATATCCATCAAAGTATTTAAGGAATTTCATTTTGATATTCAGCTAGGGTAATGCAGGAACCAGTTTAAATGGGCTTACAAGATCTGATTATTAAAATTTCAATGTGAGCATTTACAGCTCAGAAATCAGCAAACACCATGAACTGAGGCTCAGTTTATTTGTCTTCTGATTGTCTAGAGGGAAAATAATGCATATTAAGCTTAAAGTGTGCCATGTATACTTTTTTCAGATAGTTCTTGAACATTTACCAACATACCCCTGGTTTTAGAAACAGGAAGGAAGGAAGGAAGGAAGGAAGGAAGGAAGGAAGGAAGGAAGGAAGGAAGGAAGGAAGGAAGGAAGGAAGGAAGGAAAGAAGGAAGGAAGGAAACAAGGAAGGAAGAAAAGAAGGAAGGAAGGAAGAAAAGAAGGAAGGAAGGAAGGAAGGAAAGGAGGAAGAAAGGAGGGAAGAAAGAAAGAAAGAAAGAAAGAAAGAAAGAAAG
>NW_020954569.1:5805293-5812407 GCF_900497805.2 Vombatus ursinus | reverse complement strand
AGGAAGGAAGGAAGGAAGGAAGGAAGGAAGGAAGGAAGGAAGGAACAAAGGAAAGAAGAAGTAAACGAATGATTCTAGTATCTCCAATCCAGTAGTTCCTCTCCTTTTCTCTATAATTTTTCTGGTCCCTCAAACAGTTTGGCAATTACATTGGCTTATTCTTTCAGTTCACCAGGATGTAGTGCATTTGGACCTAGTTACCCGATTTCATCAAGAGCATTTAGGTGTCCCTCTTAAGTCAGTTTCCAGATCCACCTTTCCCTCAGTAATGTGTTGGAACCCTGAGGAAGGTTTTATTTTGTTTATTAATAAGTGTTTATTGAATTGAACATAATTAAATTCTTGGTGTAGTAGAATTATCACAGAGTCTGGACTCAGAGAGTCTGGGTTCAAATCCAACTTGTGGTGCTTACTACTTGTGTGACCCTGGGCAAGTCATTTAATGACTATGGGCCTTAATTTCCTTTTTTATACAAATTAAAGGGTTGGAATAGATGGTACTTCAAGATTTTAACTTATGATCCTTATTGTTCTCCTCTTCCAGACCAAAGATCATTACTTTTGGTTAAGAAAACAGAAGCAAATTGAAAGACGATTAGGTCCACTTTCTCTTAACCCTCCTTTTTCATCTTCCATACATAGCAGGAGTCTTGCCAGTTATTTGTTATTTCTCTTACTCATAACACCACTAAAAAATACCTTTTTACATTTCTTAAAATTAATGATAAACTTCAGTTCATGGTAGGCTTTAGTCCCCCAGACAATGGAATTTTAGATAAAATGTATGTCAAAATAAAATTCTGTTGTTTTTCATTGTTATAACAGACATGAAACAAAGAGGTTCTTTTAAGGTGTCCATATAATTTATATTATCTGCATTCCAAAAGCAACTGTAAACCTTTCCCTTAGAAAATTTCGGCAACTATTGCTTTCCTAGTCTTTAAATGGAAGTCCAAGAAATAGGATACGCTGGGAGACTGGTTGAGAAATCTGGTTTTATATCATTCCCTCCCTGCTTCCTGCACAATAAAGAAAATGTATTAGACTGGTAAATATTTTGTGTATATTTGGAAGAGACTAAATAACTTTACTGCTTTTATTTTTCAACAGCACCAGAAATGTACATCAGAGAAGTAATGTGGCATACGGGAAAGAGTGCCTGCTTTGGGGTCAGACAACTGGACTTATAAGTCTAATTCTGCCAATTGTAACCTGTGGCAGATTGGACAAATCACTTATCTTCTCTGGGTGTTAGTTTCTTCACCTGTAAAATTAAATATTTAGACTAGATGACTTCTAATATCCCTTCTTGGCTCTTAATTACAATTTAATGGAAAATAATTGAATCTCCCAATCATTTAAGTTAACAATTTGTTTTAACTAGAATTTATAAGGATTTTGCATGCATATGTGTTCTCTTGATTCTTCCTCTACCTGTCTGAATAACAGATTGACCCCTTTGTTGGGTATTCATCCAAGTTATATCTTAGGTGTTCCTCAAAGCTCTGTCCTGGACTTTTTTACCATCAGCTCTCATGGTTTCAATTGTTATCTCTATGCTGAAAACTCTCAAATCTTCTTGACTAGCCCTAACCTTTCTCCCAAACTCCATTCTCCCATCTCCAGCTGCCTATTAGACATCTCAAACAGGATGTCTCATAAGCGTATTAAGCTAAAGATATCTAAAACAGAACTCAGCTTTCCCCCCAAAACCTCCCTTCTTCTTTTCTTACTGCCACCAAGTATATCACCATTCTCCAACTCACCCAGGCTCACAACCTAGGGATCATCCTTAATACTTCATTCTTTTGCACCCCAAATCCCATATGCAATAAGCTATCAAGACCTAGCTTCTCTATGTTCATTATCTCTCATATCCTCCCCTTTCCCCCTCTGATACTTAACACTACCCTCATACAGGTTCTCATCACCTCATGCTTAGCCTATTGCCAAAGCTCATGGCTTTGTGTCCCTCTCTCAAGGCTACATTCCAATCCATTCTCTACTCTGTCAAACCGATGTTCCTAAAGTACAAGCTTGACCATATCACTCTCTTATACAATAAAATCTAATAACTCCCTATTATCTCCTGGATTAAATATAAACTCTCTGGCTTTTAAAGTCTTTCATCATCTGAACTTTTCTTCCCTTTCCAGGCTAGACTTTACTCTTATCCACATACTCTGCAATCCAGTGACACTGGCCTCCTTGGTCTTCTTCACATCCAATACTTTGTCTCCTAACTCTGAGAATTTTCACTGGTTGCCTTGCCCCCCCTTTCCTGGAATGAACTCCCTCCTCATCTCCACCTCCCAGTTTCCTTGGTTTCCTTCACATCTAAATGAAAATTCTACCCTTCATAGAAAGCCTTTTCAAGACCTCTTTAATCTTAGTGCCTTCCCTCTGAGACTACTCCCTGCCAATTTATTCTATATAATTTTCTTTGTACATAGTTGTTTGTATGTTGTCTTCCCCATTAGACTGTAAGCTCCTTGATAGCAAGGACTGTTTGTTTGTTTTTTTTTTGTTTTTCCTTATATCCCCAGTATTTAGGACAGTACCTGGCACCTCCTATGTACTTACTTCATGATAGTTGATGGATTTTTTTTCAAATAGTCTTTTAAGCATCAAAATTTGATATAATTTAATCAATTTGAATAAAATTACAAACTTCCCTCCTTTGAAAATAATACATATTGAACACACCTGATTTTTTTTGTCTAAGCACACAACAATTATTATTCTTTACACAACAATATTGGGATAACTTTCTGAGCTGCTAGGATAAATAGGGCTGCTTACCCCTACATTAAATGGGGCTAGCCTGTAATGCATTTTAAGTTTTTGTGTTTTAATAGCCTCTTTATCTTTCATCATGGCAAATACCATTCTTGCCTTGTGGCATGATATGCCTCTAAGTATTCTCTTTGCATGAACCTGTTTCCACTATTCTGATAAAATTGTGAATTGTGTATATGAAAAGAATAGCTTACTTTTGTTTATTTTATTTTGAAATTAACATTTATTTTCTCTCTCCTATTTTCTCCAATTAAAAAAGAAAAAGAAAACTCATGTGATAAACATGCATAACTAAGCAAAATAAATTCCCACATTATCCATGTACAAATACATCACATGTCTCATTCTTCACCCTGAATCCATAGCCAATCTTTCAGGAGGTGATTTAGCATACATCATCATCTATCTCTGGAATCATAATTACTCATTGCATTGATCAGAGTTCTTAAATATTTCAATGTTGTTTATTTTTATGTTATTTTTAGTTATTCTAGAAATTGTTATCTTGGTTCCACTAACTTTATTCTATATCAATTCATTCAAATCTTCCCCATATTCTCTGACATTTCCCATTGTATTGCATTCATATCCCATAATTTGGTCAATCATTCTCCATTTGATTGCACTCTACCAACCTTTCAATTGTTTAGTCACTACAAATAATTATTGCTATAAATATTTTTTTTATAAATACTAATCCTTTCCCTCTTTCTTTGATCTTTTTTGTGTTTTAGTAGAAGTATTGATATGTCCAAGTAGATGCGGTTTAGTGACTTTTGGAGGGATTATTACAAACTTATGACCAGAATGAATGGCTAAAATAATTCCTACTTTCTACGGCCTCTCCAACATACATTATTTCGCTTTATTATAACCTTTGCTGATCTGATAGATGTGAAGTAGAATCTGAGATTCAATTTAATTTGCACTTTTCTAATTATTAATGGATTTGGAGTATCCTTTCATATGACTGTTGACAACTTAGAAGTTCTCCTTTGAGAACTGCCTGTTCATATCCTTTGACTATTTGGGAATGACACTTATTCGTTTCAATTTGAAACAATTCTTTATATATCTTGAAAATGAGACAATTGTTGGGAAAATGTACTGCAAGGATTCTTCCTTCAGTTAGCTGTGTTCCTTTTAATTTTAGCTGTACTGCCTTTTGTTTCTGCAAAATGTCTTCAATTTTATGTAATCAACTCATCTATTTTCTCCTCTGTGATGTTATCTTTCCTTTATTTGGAAACAAAATCTTTTTTTATTCATGGATCTGAAAAGAAATTTCTTCTTTATTTCTCTCATTTCTTTATGATGTTACCTTTTATATCTAAATAATGTATATTTGGAGCTAATGTTGGTAAATGGTGTGAGGTGTTGGTGTGTTGCCAGACTCATCTTCTTCTTTACTACTTAGTGATCACATCAGGTTCCATGGATTTAATTTTTTGATTCTCAAATCTCCCTATCTTGCCCCAACTTTTCTACATATCTCCAATCTCACATCTCCCACTGTCTTTCAGACATCTTGAACTCTAAGCCCAGTAGACATCTTAAATTTAATATATTCAAAATGGAACAGAGTATCATTCCCTATATATCTTCCCCTTCTCTCTACCTTACCTATTACTGTGGAAAGCAATACCATCCTCCTGATCCCTCACCCTCACAACCTAGGTGTCATCTTCAATTTGTCACTCTTACTTCCTATATCCAATGTATTGCCAAGGCCTGTAGATTTCAGCTTTACAAATCCTCTCAAGTATGCCCACTTCTCTCCTTTGACACTGCCACCACTCTGGCACAAACCCTCATTACCTCATGTCTGGACCATCTCAATAGCCTATAGGTAGGACTATCTGCCTCAAGTCTCTCATCACTCTAATCCATTCTCCATTTAGCCTCTAAAGTGATTTTCCTAAAGCCTAAGTCCAACTATGTCACGTTTTTTACTCAGTCAACTCTAGTGGCTCCTTTTTGCTTCCAGGAACAAATACAAAATCCCCTGTTTTGTGTTTAAAGCCTTTCTGAACCTAGCTCCTTCCTATCATTCTAGTTTTCTTACACCTTACTCACCTCCACATACTCCAATCCAGTGACACCAGTTTTTTGCTATTCCATGAACAAGACATTCTCTCTTGGCACTGGGCATTTGCTCTGGCTTTCCTTCATACCTGAAATGTTCTCCCTCTTCATCTCAGCCTCCTCACTTCCCTGACTTCCTTTCAGTGCCAACTAAAATTGCATCTTCTACAGGATGTCTTTCCCAACTCCTCTTAATCTTAGTGTCTTTCATCTGTTAGTTTCTTCCTATTTGTCCTACATACTACTTGTTTGTATATATTTGTTTATTGTCTCTCCCATTAGATTGTGAATTCCTTTAGAATAGAGACTCTTTTGGCTCTTTTTGCCCCCAGTACTTAACACAGGAAATGACACATAGTGGTACTTAATAAATGTTTATTTATTGATTGTTTTTCCTAGAAATTGTGAAAAAATAATGAACCCTCATACCAGTAACTGGAGTGATTGATTTTGACAAACATTATTTGATTATATGCTTCCTTTTATATGCTGTGTATCTAATAATAGATATCATTTATATAACACTAACATTTGCAAAACACCTTCCATATGTTATCTCATTTGATCTTCAAACTACCCTGGAAGGTAGGTGCTGTTATGCCATTTTTCAGATAAAAAATCTGAAAGTAATATCTCTCCAAGAGAGAGAGCTTACAAGATGACAGAGGTTAAGTGAATTTTCCAGGGTCACAGAGATAGTAAATGTCTGAAGTAGGATTCAAACTCAAATTTTTCTTACTCTAAGTTCAAAACTCTGTTCATGATACTTGGTAACTACCTACTACACAATTATGCTTGATGTTTTCCACTAATTGCCCTCTCTATTTTTAACTAGTACCAAATAATATCAATGATTATTATTTTGGGGGTTTTTTTGGTTTGTTGTTTGTTTTTGTTTTTTGTTTTTGTTTTTTTGTTTTGTTTTGTTTTAGGCAATTGGGGTTAAGTGACTTTCCCAGAGTCACACAGCTAGTAAGTGTCAAGTGTTTGGTCTGAGGCTGGATTTGAACTCAGGTCCTCCTGACTTCAGTGTCGGTGCTCTATCTACTGTGCCACCTAGCTCCCCCAATGATTATTATTTTGTAGCAATAATTTGAAATCTGGTAATACTAGACATCCTTCTTTCCCACTTTTTTAAAAAATATTTCCCTGAAAATTATTAACCTTATTGTACCTCTGGATGAATTTCATCATAATTTTTTGCTAGCTCTATAAAGTAATCCTTTGGCAGTTCAATTGAGATGGCAATGGATAAGTAAATCAAATTGGTTTATGTAATATTGCAAATTTATCACATAGACTTAACCTACCTGAACAGTTAATATTCTTCTAATTATTTAGGTTTATCTTTATTTCCACAAAATTGTTTTGTAGTTTTATTCATATAGTTTCTATGTGATTCTTGATAGGTAAATTCCCAAGAATTTTATATATTCTATAATAATCTTAAAAGGAATTTATATTTTATATCTTGTAGGGTTTGTTGATAATATGTTAAAATGCTGATGATTTATATGGATTCTTTTTATATCATGAAGCTATGCTGATGATATTATTATATATTAATTTTGCTTCAGTCTCTAGGGTATTCTCAGTAAATTCAATTCATCCTCAAAAAGTTGTATTTTTTTGCTTATTATTATTCGACATTTATTAAGTGCTTACTATGTGCCAGACACTGTGATAAGCACTTTACAAATATCTCATTTGAATTTTGTAACATTCTCATTAGGAAGGTATTATTATCCCCATTTTAGAGTTGAGAAAATGGAGAGCTTTGGACACAACAGTTCAAAAAGGCAAAAAATAGAGATCAACAACCAAGACTTACCCATCTGGCAACACTTACTCTTACAAAGCAAAAAATCAAATGAGTCTTTAATGAAAGAGAGAATTTCTGAGCATACCTGATGAAATGTTCAGAACTAAGTAGACACTGAAATGGAAATGTAGAAGACAAGAAAAAAAAACCTAGTAAGTTGCACAATTCAATAAACTGAAGGAATCATGTTAGAATAAATTTTATATATATATATATATATATATACACATATATATAATATGTGTGTGTGTGTGTGTTAACAGGGAGATGAAACAAATGTCCTTTTAGAGCTTTCATTTATTCAGGAATTATGGGGTGAGGAGGAAATAAGAAAGACAAAAAACTAGGGGAGGAGTATATTTGTTTTGTTTTGTTTTGTTTTGTTTTGTTTTGTTTTGTTTTGTTTTG
>NW_020954569.1:5798873-5805283 GCF_900497805.2 Vombatus ursinus | reverse complement strand
TGTTTTGTTTTGTTTTGTTTTGTTTTGTTTTGTTTTGTTTTGTTTTGATGGTTTTAGAGGAAGAAGAAAATGAGAAGGATAAAGAATTATACTGGGGATGAAAGTAGAGGAAAAGAGAGCAAACTCTATTATATAACAGGGGTACATGAGATGAAGAACATACAAACATGAAAGAAGGGATAGTGGGAAGAAACATCTCATGGATCTCAGTTTTAAATGGACAAAGGAAGATGGAGCACACTTCCATAATCACACACACACACACACACACACACACACTCCATAAAGCAGAAGTGTATGAAACTCATCAGGAGAATAGGCAGGCACAATCAGAGGGAAAAGGAGAATAAAAGAAAGATAGCAGTAGTCATAAGTGTAAGTCAAGGAAAGGGTGAGGAAGTAGTGATAAATAAAACAAATTCCAACATTGGAGTATAGAATCAGGGGCGGGGGGTGTGAAGGGAAAGAAAGATGTTGAAGTTGGGTAAAAGGGAAGATAAGAGGAACTCTAGGTCTAGAGCTTATCGTTTATAGTTCACTAGTTTTGGGCAAACTCCTATTTCACCACCTTCTTCTACTTTGTAAACAGGGGAATACCGGGGAAAAGAAGGAAAAAGTACAAGAAGACAGGATTTAGGAAAATATGTGATTATATGAATGAGATAAATTCAAATATAAAATGGAAGAAGAAAGAATTTTGGATTAGAAATCAGAATCTAATAATATGTCCTTTGCAAGAAATTCACTTGAAATCTAAAAAGCTACCTAAAATGAGAACTTGGGCACAATCTATTTTGCTTCAGGTGATTTTTTTTAAAGGAAGGGTATCAATCATGGTTTCAGACAAGACTTTAATAAAAAGTGACATGATAAAAGAAATAGGCAGAAAAATTACATCATTTGGATAGTACCATAGATAACAAATCAATATGATATATATAGTATGTATATACAACACATATATATATTTATATATATACACACACATATATATACATACATATATGCAACAAAAGTATAGCATCTGAATATTTCAATGAAAAATTATTCAAATTTCAGGGGAAAGTAGAACATAATACCAAGAGACTTTAATGGGCTTCATTCCAATGCAGAGAAATTTATGAAAAAGTTAAATAAGGAAAAGGTTACTGACATGAATAGAACTTGAGAAAAATTGGAAGTTCTAAATCTCTGATGATTACTGAATGGGAAAAGAAAGAAGTTTACAAACCTCTTAACTATGTACACCACTTTTACAAAAATCAACCATATACTGGGGTTTTTAAAAAAAATTTTACAAACAAATGCAGAAAAGGAGAAATACTGAACACATTCTTTACTGGCCACAATGTGATACAAATTATACTCAAAAAAGAGCTTCAGAAGAAAGTATTTAAAATTAATTGGACATTAAATAGTATAATTATAAAGAACTGGTAGATCAAATAACTAGTCATATGAAAAATAAAATGTTCATCAAAGAAAATTACAACAATGCAACAATACATCCAAAATTATTGGATATAACTAAAGCCTTCTTCTTTAAGGAAAAATGCATCTGTATATCTCTAAATGTTTTCCTCACCAAAAAAAGAAAAAAGAATGAACCAATGAATAGGGTATGCAACAACAACAATGAAAAAAAACTAGAAAAGAAACAAATTTTAAACTAATATCAAATAGAAATTCTAAATATCAAAGGAGAGATTAACAAAAAAGAGAGGAAAATTATCCAATTGATAAATAAGAGTAGGAGCATTTTTTTTAAGGAACGTGGAGGGAAAGACAGAAGATACTATGCACCAAACACATCAAAGCACCATTACTACTACCTTGACCACCATCTATCTCCCTTTAGTCCCTGACGAGGACTGCCCAGGATATTTATCACGAGACTTGGGAATAGTAATATCCCACCAAATGACTAGACCTGATTCTAGCCCAGTCCCCACATCCATAAACAAGGGGAGAAATCATTGTGGAAAGGGGGCCCACCTTTCTCATCACCACCCACAACTTCTGACCAACTGCAATCAATAGATAGCAGCCCTGACAATGACAGCACCCTCCATATCACTACACCTACTGCCTGTTGAGATATCACAGCCATCCTTTGAGAGTAAAACTCCTTGGGAAAGTGAGATAGTCATATTTACCATCTGCCAACCAAGTGCTACATATAGGGAAGGCAAGCCATCACACATGAAACATCAGTACACCCTGAGGGGCTGAAAGGAGTCCACTACCACCACCTTGACAACAACATACCTACAGACGATGCTGGCAGGAGAAGTCTATCAGTGTAACAGATTAGATATGTTAACTGGACCAGAACCTGCCCCTAACCTGTGGGTGGCCAGAGTCACACAAAGCAGGCCAGAAGTGGGAAAATCAGGAATGACTTGCAAGCAGAAGTCCTCCTGAGGAGGAGAGCTTAACATACTGGGACAAAGGCAGTGCTCATATCTATAAAGGCAAGGGGAGTGTGTGTGAATCAAAATCCAATAATTTTTAGGTCTTGAGGAGCAGTTCCCATGGCAGTCCCATAAATGGACAATGTAGGTATTTCTGAGTCCTATGGGAACAGTTTCCAAGTTGATTGTCTCACAGCAGGGTACAGAACCAAAGTTAGGATGGAAGGAACAGGAGTGCAGTATCTGGTTCAGTTCACTTAGCTGTTACAAGAAACAGGGATTGTAATCATGTCAAGGGGTGTGATGAATGGCTTTAGGCTACAACATGTTGGCTTTCAGGTCCCTGGGAAATAGGGGGCAGTGAATACCTGGTGCTGGTCAAAGCAATACATTGTGCAAGAGCATAAGAGCAGTCAGAATACAAAGGATTGTTGTTATTCAAAGCTCAGGGAACCTCCTGCTTGCTGGGCTTTAGCTCTGGGAAACAGGGTGTCTCCAAATGTCTTGACAGGTATAAAGTATATAGAAGCAAAAACAATAGCATAGTGTTCAAGAAAATCAAAAGCCCCTTTTTTTGACAAAAACTTCTGAGGAAACTGAAAATAAATATGATAGAAATTAACTGTGTGGATCAATCATATAATTTTGATTACATAAAATTGGTGCATAAAAAATCAATGCAGTTAAATGCAGTTAAATTAGAAGGGAAACAAGTAACTAGAGAAAAAAAATTTTCAGTAAGTTTTCCTGATGAAATTTTTGCATCCAAGATTTATAAAGAACTGATTCAAATTTATAAAAATAGAGTCATCCTCCATTGGATAAATAGTCTTTCTTTTTATAGTAAAATATACTACAGGATATATAACTAAGACATAGAGGGTGATATATTTTTTAAGTAGATGATGAAGGAAGAAATTATCTTTTGAAATTATCTTTTGAATTTGAATTTGAAGAGAAAATTTCATTACAAAACAAGTTGTAGAGATGTTGACAGTAGATAAAATAAATAGTTTTGATTTTTGTATCAAGAATGCCTTTAGCAGACCTATGAACCCCTTTCAGAATAATGTTGTAAAAGCATTAAACTAAATATATAGGATTACAACAGAAACTAAATCATATTGAAACATAGTTATCAAAATATTTTAAAAAAAAGCTCATAGATGCCAGTTGAAGAACCTTTGTTATAGATTGCTATCTCTAATGAACATTAAAGAAAGAAAAGGAAAAAGGAGAGGAGAGGAGAGAAGAGGAGGGAAGGGGAGGAAAAAGGAAAGGAAAGCAAAAGCAAAAAGGAAAAGGGGAATAAAAGGAAAGGAGAAGAGAAGAGAAGTCACTGAGTAATCTTTAAAATGCAAAGAAAAAATACCCAAAGTCCAAAAAAAAAAAAAACACAGATAAGAAGGAAAGCAAGCTGTATATAGTAGAGATCTGAAGTTTCACATATTTTTTCTGTAGGTATATATATATATATATATATACACACATGTTTTATATGTGTACATACATATATAATATGGAAATTTCCATTTTATTTGGATTTCTTAGTTTTAAAATGATATTTTTTAAAGAAAAAAATCTCCTTCTGCTAATAACAACAAGAAATTAGACCCTTCCTTTGACATATGCTAGCTGCATGACTCTTGGCAAATAACTTAACCACCCATTGCCCCTAAACAACTCTTTATCTATAAATTTCAGGTGAACTACTAATCTACATCAATGGAGAGAATGTTTCTACACTAGAAATGCTCTACCCCAATGATGGGATTCCGAAAAAAATCAAAGGCGCCCCAAGCAAAACAGATATTTTTTAAATGCCCATTAATGGGTCAGTCCTATCCAGACAGGAACTCTAAGCTGTTATCTTATAAGGAGAGATAACATCTTTACTTTATAAAACACTGGGAAAACTGTATTTGGAATACTAAAAACACTTCTGGTCATCACAGATTTGAAGAGATAAGAAAAAGTGCAGAAAAGGATAATTAAAAATAATTCAAGGTTTTCAGAATATGACCTGTCAGGAGAGATTAAGTGAACAAAGTCTTTTCTAGTTCAAAAAAAAAAAAAAAAACTCACTGCAGTAGGTGGGGATGAGACAATTCCAAAGGATATAAATATGCTATTTGAAGAGGAAACAAAGTAGGAAAAGTGACTGCATATATTAAAAAACAATGTCAAAACAAAGAATAATGAATTTAAATTTAAGAAAAAATTTAAGTTGAAAAAGAAACATTTTTGCAGATGCCAAATATAAACTGATAAAGCTTCAGTGTATCCTACAAGGTCATTCTCTACCCTCATACTCTTAAAAGAAGCTGTGCTCAGTCTAGTCTTCATGAAGAAGACCATCTAAGTACTAGAAAAAAGGAAGCAAGTATTTATTAAGCAGCTACTATCTGCCAGGGATTATGATTAGTGCTTTGCAAATACTATTTCATTTAATTTTTGTAGCCACCCTGGCAGAGGAGTGCTATTATTATCCCCATTTTACATTTGAAGAAATTGAGGCAGACAAAAATAAAATGACTTGCCCAGAGTTACACAGCTAGTGTCTGGAGCAAGATTATTGAGTCTTCAGACTGAAGGACTCAGGGCTTCCTGACTCCAGGCCCAGTGCTCTATCCACTGTCACACCTGCCTGTCTCTAAGAAACTAACTTAGAGTTTCTTGATAAACTGCCTACATAACAAAGGGAGCAAGAAGTCAGGTGAACCTTCCATCCTAATATAACTTAATTTTCAGTTATTTAGTTGAGTGTGATCCTAACAAGATAGGGCTACTTCAAAAGATGTCTACAAAAGGCTTTGTGGGTACTAGAAATTCATTAAGAAAGCGTAAGGTCAATTTTATCAGCCCAATTTATAATCAACAAAGACCCTGAATACCTACAACATAGCTTACCTGGAGGCAAAGGAAAGGATAAATTGACCTCTTAAGGTCATATTTAAAATTCTGTGAATATGTCCAGCACTCATGTCAGAGTTGGGAGTGATATTTGTCAGCAGTCATCTAGTTCAACATATTGAAAAATAATCCCTTTCTATAACATGTTTGACAAATTTTAAGCTTTCAAAATTGCTGGAAAACCTCTAGTAAAGGTTTTATTTTACTAAACTAAGGTAGTACAGCTCATTCTGCCTTTAGATAGCTCTAATTGTTTTGACCCCACTCCATCCTACCGATATACCCCATCATAACTACAAGGCTAAGTCTATCATTTGTAACTTTCAGCAGTTGCTACTACTTCTGCCATCTAGGGCAAAAGAAGCCTTCTAATTCTTCTGCAAGACAGCCTTTCAAGTACTTGAAGACAGTTCTCATCCTCCCAGCCCTAGCCACACTCCCCCCCCCCAAGTCTTCTCTTCTTCAAATCAAAAAACACTCTTATTTTCTTACCAGAGACTAAGTGGCATAAATGATAGAGGCCTGACTTGGAGTAGGTAAGGGCAGAGTTTCAACCCTTCCTAAGATACTTATTCATTTAACCTCTTTCAGCCTCAGCTTTTTTTTTATCTAAAAATGGGGATAATAATAGTAACTATATTCAAAATGCAGAATGAGACACATTTCTGAAAATGACAAAGAAGGGATTTACTTTGTCTATGCATAGTTACTACAAAGATTTTCTTTTTTTTATTTTTTTCTTTGTTTAACTGGGATTAGGGAGGTACAGAAGTAGAGAAGTAAGAGGAGGTAAAAATGAATGCTTAGAAAGAAAAGAAAGAAAAATTGTAGGAGTTATAGTCCACTAAAATTTATGCAAAGTAGGGAATTTTACAGAGACAAACTTATATTTTAACATTATAACACCTTATATGTTGCAAATAAAAATAACCTGTAGAAATTGTAAAAAAAATGTTTTTTAAACTAATAATACCTCATGGAGCTGTTGTGAGGGATCAAATGAAATAACATATGTAAAGTTCTTTGCAAACCTTAAATATATATATATATATATATATATATATATATATATATATATATATA
>NW_020954569.1:5771702-5798863 GCF_900497805.2 Vombatus ursinus | reverse complement strand
ATATATATATATATATATATATATATATATATATATATATATATATAAATGCCAGCTATTATTATTACCAGTCAAAAACTGATTATGGGAGGCAGAGCCAAGATGGCAGAGGGAAAGCAGTGACTTGCTGGAGCTCTCCCCCCAAACCCTTCCAAATACCTATAAAAAATGGCTCTAAACAAATTCTAAAGCAGCAGAACCCACAAAAAAATGGAGTAAAAGAAATTTCCAGCCCAAGACAACCTGGATGGTTGATCAGAAAGGTATATCGCGCTGGGCTGGGAGAGGAGCCCAGTTCGGCGTGGGCGCACAGCCCTTAGCAAACCTGGGGCAGGCCTCAGAGGACTGAATTGCAGGCAGCTGTGGTGGTTTCCAGACTTCTCAATCCACGAATGCCAAAGACAACTTGGAAGGTCAGTGGGAAAAGTCTGTGACTGCAGTGAGAGAAGGAGGTAGGTCTCAGCTGCCCCCGGGGGCCACAGCTGCCTCCTGAGCTTCCAGACCACAGACTGAGGGGGAATCAAGTGGATGATCAGAGGGGCATTGCAGGGATCTCTTTGCCAGTGCTGAGGCAGGAATCTATTACTTTACCAGTGTTTCGATCTGGGTCACAGTTTTGAGGGGCAGTCCTGGGGCGAGGAGGAATGCTGGTGTGGTGAAGCTTCTTGTAGCAGTGGAGAGAAAACACCTCACCCCTTAGCACCTTGGAAGAAGTGAAAATTTTCAGGTCCCTAGAAGTATCTCTGAAAACAGCTGTACAAACCCCCAAAACTTGGGACAGTACATTCTCCACGTTGGAAGCAGACTTTTACCTTAGCAAAGAGTTTAAAACTCAAGTAATTGGCCAGGATCATGAGTAAGCAGCACAAAAAGAGTCAGACTATATTATCTTACTTTGGTGACAAAGAAGATCAAAATATACAACCAGAGAAAGACAACAAAGCCAAAGCTCCTACATCCAAAGCTTCTAAGAAGAATATGAAACAGTCCCAGGCCTTGGAAGAGCTCAAAAGGGATTTTGAGAAGCAAGTAAGAGAAGTAGTGGAAAAACTGAGAGTTTTGAAAGAAAATCATGAAAAACAAGTCAACAGCTTGCTAAAGGAGACCCAAAAAATACTGAAGAAAATAACACCTTAAAAAATAGCCTAACTCAGGGGACAGCTAGGTGATGCAGTGGGTAGAGCACCGGCTCTGGATTCAGGAGGACCTGAGTTCAAATCCTGCCTCAGACACATAACACTTACTAGCTGTGTGACCCTGGGCAAGTCACTTAACCCCCTTGCCTAGCCAAGAAAAAAAATAGCCTAACCCAAATGGCAAAAGAGGTCCAAAAAGCCAATGAGGAGAAGAATGCCCTAAAAAACAAAATTAGCCAAATGGAAAAGGAAGTCCAAAAGATTACTGAAGAAAATACTTCCTTAAAAATTAGAATAGAGCAATTGGAAGCTAGTGACTTTATGAGAAATCAAGACACTGTAAAACAAATTCAAAGGAATGAAAAATTAGAAAGCAATGTGAAATATCTCATTGGAAAAACAACTGACCTGGAAAATAGATCAAGGAGAGAGAATTTAAAAATTATTGGACTCTCTGAAAGCCATGATCAAAAAAAAGAGTCCAGACATCATCTTTCAAGAAATTATCAAGGATAATTGTCCTGATATTTTAGAACCAGAGGGCAAAATAGAAATTGAAAGAATCCACCGATCACTGCCTAAAAGAGATCCCCAAATGAAAACTCCTAGGAATAGTGTAGCCAAATTCCAGAGTTCTCAGGTCAAGGAGAAAATATTACAAGCAGCCAGAAAGAAACAATTCAAGTATTGTGGAAACACAATCAGGATAACACAAGATTTAGCTGCTTCTACATTAAGGGACTGTAGGGCATGGAATATAATATCCCAGAGGGCAAAGGAGATAGGATTACAACCAAGAATCACCTACCCAGCAAAACTGAGTATAATCCTGCAGGGTTAAAAATGGTCATTCAGTGAAATAGAGGATTTTCAGGCATACTTGATGAAAAGACCAGAGCTGAATAGAAAATTTCATTTTCAAATACAAGACTCAAGTGGAACATGAAGAGGTAAACAGGAAAGAGAAAATCATAAGAGACTTATTACAGTTGAACTGTTTACATTCCTGCATGGAAAGATGATATTTGTAACTCATGAGACCTTTGTCAATATTAGGGTAGATGGAGGGGAAAAAATTATATGTATGTATATATAGATATAGATAGAGAGATAGATAGAGAGATAGAGAGATAGATAGATAGAGGGCACAGGGTGAGTTGAAGATGAAGGGGTCATATCTGGAGAATAAAATTAAGGGGTGAGAGAGGATTATACTAGGAGAAGGAGAAAGGGAGATGTAGAACAGGGTAAATTATCTCACAAAATAAACAGAAAAGAAAAGCTCTTACAGCGGAGGGGAAACGGGAAGTTGAGAGGGAATGAGTGAATCTTATCCTCGTAGGATTTGACTTAAAGAGGAAATAACATACACACTCAACTGGGTATGGAAATCTGTCTTACTCTACAGGAAAATAGGAGGGGAAGGGGACAAGGGAGTAGGGGGATGATAGAGAGGAGGGCAGATTGGAAAAGGGGGTAATCAGAAGCAAATACTTCTGAGGAGGGACAGGGTCAAAAGAAAGAATAGAATAAATGAGGGGGGAGGGACAGGATTAGGGGAAATAGAGTTAGTTTTTCAAAGCACATCTACTATGGAAGTGTTTTGCATAACTGCACTTGTATAGCCTATATTGAGTTGCTTGCCTTTTCAATGAGGATGGGTGGAGAGGGAGGAAGGGAGAAAATTTGGAACCCAAAGTTTTAAAAACACATGTTTTAAAAAAATGTTTTCACATGCAACTGGGAAATAAGAAATATAGGAAATGGGCTACAGAAATCTATCCTGCCCTACAGGAAAATAGAAGGGGAAGGGGATAAGAGAAGGAGGGGAGAGATAGAAGGGAAGACAGACTGGGGGAAGGGGTATTCAGAATGCATGCCATCTTGGGGTGGGGGAAGGAGCAAGATGGGGTGAAAATTTGGAACTCAAAATCTTGTGGAAATAAATGTTGAAAACAAAAATAAATAAATAATTACCATAATAAAAAAGAAAGAAAAGAAAAAAAAAACTGATTGTGTGGGAACAATAGCAAATATCCACAAATTTAGTTCTTATCTAAATATATTTAGAACTAGGATACATATGGAAGACCCCAGACAAAAAAACTTAACACTTCAGAAGAAACTGCCCATTTCCAAATACCTATGGCTACCTGTAAGAATTCACATTAGCTCTCCAAAGTAGAAAGAGAATCATGTAGAGTCCTTCACAACCATTATGAATTTCACAACGTGACTGGCTCTCAGAAGAATGAACAAATCTCTTACCCAAAGTGGAAACAAATTTAGCAGCCTTTCTTTGCCTTTCAAAGTAATTACATCAAAGTTACCAAAGCTCAAATCTATTCAACACTGAGAGAACAATATTCATTGAGTAACTGTGTGCAATGTGTTAGGAGTATACTGACTGTCCCAAAGAACCTGAAAAATCATTGGGGCTATAAAGCATTTAGATATGTTATGTAGCAGCAATATGATTACTAGGTCTATTTCCAAAGATGATTAGGGAAAAAAGGAAAAGAACCTGTGTGTTCTAAAATGTTTAAAGCAATTCTCTTTGTTCTGGCAAAGAACTGGAAAATACAGGGATGCTTGTCAATTGAGGAATGGCTGAACAAGTTGTGGTATATGATTGTAATAGAATACTGTTAAAATGTGGGAAAATTGGAACACTAATGCATTGCTGGTGGAGTTGTAAACTGATCGAACCATTCTGGAGAGCAATTTGGAACTATGCTTAAAGGACTATAAAACTGTGTATACCCTTTGATCCAACAATACTACTTGTAGGTCTGTTCATAAAAAAGGGAAAAGGACCCACATGTAAAAACTTTATAGCAGCTCTTTTTGTGGTGGCAAAGAATTGGAATTTGAAGGGATGCCCATCAATTGGGGAATGACTGAACAATCTGTGGTATGTGAATGTAATGGAATAGTATTGTGCCATAAGAAATGATGAACAGGCAGATTTTAGAAAACCTGGAAAGACTTACATGAATTGATGCTGAATGAAGCAAGCAGAACCAGGGGAACATTATATACAGTAACAGCAATATTGTACGATGACCAACTTTGAATCATCTAAGACAATTCCAAAAGACTCATAATGGAAAATGCTCTCCACATCCAGAGAAAAAACTATGGAATCTGAATGCAGATTGACGCGTACTATTTTCTCTTTTTGTTGTTGTTCTTTTCCTTACTCGTGTTTTTCTCCTTTT
Organism: Vombatus ursinus; assembly: GCF_900497805.2. Taxonomy (NCBI): domain Eukaryota; kingdom Metazoa; phylum Chordata; class Mammalia; order Diprotodontia; family Vombatidae; genus Vombatus; species Vombatus ursinus. The sequence goes on along the minus strand of NW_020954569.1, from coordinate 5,794,506 downwards.
GTTCTTATTCTTCTTTCACAACACGATTAATGTGTTAATATGTTTAATATGATTGTACATGTATAACCTTTATCAGATTTCATGCTGTCTTAGAGAAGCAGAGGGGAGGGAGGGAGAAAAAATTTTAGAACTCAAAATTTCATAAAACTGAATGTTGAAAACTAAAAATAGGAAAATAAATAAAATTTTAAAAAATTTAAGAAATTCAAAATGTCACAACCCAGTAATTAAATTACAAATGAATGATATACATACAGAGTACTATGATTTCAGAAGAGAAAGAACATTGTGGGATGGGAGAACGGGACTTCATCTGAGCCTTCATGGATTAGTAGGACTTAAATCATCAGAGAACAATGAGAAAGGAATTATGGGATTGAGGAGATGGGGAGTGAGCAAAGACAGGAGTGGGGATGGGATACAATTCAGTTCAACAAGCATTTATAGGGCAAGTGTGCACGATGCTGTGCTGAATGCAAGATATCCAAAGAAAAAATGGAAAGTCTCTGTTCTCAAAGAACTATTCTCTGGGAGTATATAACATTCACACAAGGAACTAAATACAAAATATATGCAGAGTAGTGGAAAGTACTTTCAAGAATGCTAGCAACTGGGGGGATCCAGAAAAAAAATTTATGTACGAGGCAGTACCTGAAATGTGATATGAGTGAAGCTAGGGATTTCATCAGGAAGAAGTAAAGAGGGAGACAGGGAGGAGAAGTAAAGAGTCTAGACAGGGAGAACCACTTGTGGAAATGCAAAGAGGCTTCCATCATTGATAGAATGTTCCGTGTGGGGAATAGCCATCAGGTCGGTTTCACTGGAAAGAGATTGACAGTGAATACATTAGTCTGGCTGAAACTGAGGGTTCTTATAGATAGCATAAGATGAGATTTTAAAGTTAAGTTCAAGTGTGATTATGAAGAAACTTGAATATAAAATGACAGTTTGGAATGCAGTTTTTTCATAGGAACCTGTGATGGACATTGACTTTGTTAAGTCAGAGCCAACATGATAGTTAATATTAATATAAGCCCTGTCTCCACATATTTACAAGAAAATACTTCTAATTACTTTTACAGGCAAACCATTATTACCTATAAGATAAGGCATGGTAGAGTAGAAAATGTGCTGTATTTGGAGTCAAAGGACATAACTATATTGGAATACCAGCTTTGCCACTTAATACTTATGTCACTGTGGGCAAGTCAATGAACATCTTTAGGTCTCAGGTTCCTCATCTATAAAATGTGAGAGTTAGACAAGAGATCCTCTAAGGTTACCTGCCAGCCCTAATCTATGACTTTATGATGTCATGTTTGGAAGATGGTTTGAGAAATAGAGCTACACAGAATTATAATGACAAGCTATAATGGAAAGGACATTCACTTTGGAATTAAAAGTTATGGGTTTGAATCCTAACTCCAATTATGCTAGAAAAATGACTTTTCACAAATTATTTAACTCTCTGAACCTCAGTTTCCCCATTTATAATAATAATAATAATAATTGCCTTATGGCTTTACAGGGTTGTTGTGGAAAATGCATATAAATGTGATTTTAATATTATTATTTTCTCTAAAATGGATTTTAACTCTTCTAAAAGTTAATTGACCTCAAATGGTAAAGATTTTTTACTTTCAAAGATATTCAAAAGAATCTGCCATATGATCTGAAAGTAATTTCTAAAGAGAAGTTAGAAAAATGTTTTAAGGAATAGCAGCATCACTGAAATAATTCTAAATTTTCCCAAGGGATGTTTTAAGGAGAAAACATTTTCTTAGTGTATACTTTCTGGTACATTTATTTAAACACCAATTTTTCAATTTCTTTACTTTATACATATATCTTTTATATTCATGCCTTTCTCTTTACACATACAGACACACATTCATATATAAGTATATCAATACATGCATATACATACATAAACATATTTTTGAAGAAAAGTTTAAAAATGTTTCCCAATTCATTATTTAAAGGTAGCATCCACAACTGGTCAATCATGAACTAATAGACACTTCCATTGTCCCCTCCTCGTAACTTGGGGATTTAAACATCAGATCAATATAAAGAGGAAGGTATGGCAACTGGCAAATATTCTCCCTCTCCTCCCCAACTCTATCTGACAGCATCCTTTCCTCCTCCCCATCAGGACACCCCTAGTTAAATGCATTCTGTTTTGAACAAAAATAAATGTCATTTGGTGAGATTAATTAGAATGTATTTTTAAATCATCAAAGGAACTATAGGAAAAGAATATGATAATAAGGTAACATTTTCAACTTCTAATGGGCAAGATGTAAATCATACTTTTAAGAGTAACATGTATGAAATTTATGATTAAATATATTCAAATGAAATGACAGCTATGCAATACAGTGGATAGAATGCTGAATTTAGAGTTTACAAGACCTGAGTTCAAATTTTTTCCCCTAATACGGTGAATACTTAGATACTTAGATTTAGAGCTTAGATACTATCATATAGAATACAATACTTTTGCCCCTAAAGCTTTGAAACTTTGAGCAAGTTACTTCTCTCATTTTCAGTTTCCTCATTTTAAAATGAGGGAATGGGATTCATTGGCCTATAAAGTTCCTTCAAGCTCTAAATCTTTGATTCTATGATTTTGGAATTGACTCATATTATCAAAGCTACAACTCATATATCTGACATTCTGGAAGTGGTTAGAGTCTAAGACTTGGAAGACCTCAATTCAAATCTTGTCTTTCAAAGCTTTATGAAACTCACTAGCTCTTGTGAGGCGGGGAAAAATAGTTTAGGGTCTCTGTAACTCAAGCAAATTTCTAAAATTCATGTACTAAGGTATAGGCAGGATTAAAATGTTTTTTTTTAGTGTAGAGAGCTCTCTGGACTGAAAAGATCACAAATCTTTGGCATAACCAATTAATACATTTCAGTTACATAGCATGTTATACATTAAAACATCAAAATAAATTTGAAGAATAAGTTTCACACAATTCTCAGTCTCCTGAGGGTTGAAGGTATATATTTTGCTAATGTTGTGTCAGATTCAAGCCAAGTATCAGGATCCAACTGTCAAATGTTTCTTTAAGAATCAGAAGAGGTATGGCCATGCTGGTTCTTCTGTCCACTAGAACTTCATCAATTCTAATCTTTGGCATAGGATAGCCAGAACTCAGAATTCCTGCCTGTTTCTTGCTAGAAACTTACCTATGTTTTGAATTTCTCTTCTTGGATTGTTTCTATTGACTTTGATGGCTTAGAACCCTGCTCTCCTTTGTTATTGAATCTGCAGATTCTCAATCTGCCATCCCAGTTTCTTGTTAGCAAAAGAGAGACAGACAGATAGACAGAGACAGAGAAAATTTATTAAGTATATCTACATGCAAAGAACTGTACTAAATACTGGTGATGAAAATAAAAACAAACAATGCAGTCCTTGCTCCTAATGAATTGACATTCTAATGGAAGAAGACAATATATAAAGAAGAACTGGGGAGTTGGAAGGTGGAGAATGGGTTGCGCACACCTAAAGTTTACATGGCTGGAAATGCCCTGGAATTACAGTGAAGGCCTAGCATTGAACAAGGTAAGGCCAAAGCCGTCCAAACAAAGCCCAGAATAGCTACAAGTATAGAGTCCATTCTCAGGAGGAGAGGTGATAGAAATGGTGGCCCAAGTAAACAGATAACATGAATGGAGATGGAGTGTGGTGGAGGCCTAGGGCCAACTGAAGTAAGACCAATGCATCGTCTTCGTCATCTCTCTTACTTGAAAGGTGTTATATAAGAAAGTTGGAAGGTATCGGGCATTGAACATCATTCATACTCTGCCATGGGAAGTTTTCTGATGATTTTGGCAACAATAAGACCACTGCTTCTATGATTACGCACCCAGTCTCTAATAGGGACTAACCCCTATGGTTCCAGACACCCTCAGGACATCAAAGTATAGTATTTTAAAACTGGAAGGGAAATTAAAGGCCATGTCTATTCTAACTCCCTTGCTTTTATAAATGGAGAAAATGAGACCCAGTGACATTCAGTGATAATAGTTAGACTTGTGCATCCTTACTCAAGACAGCTTCCTCAATGTACTCTAAATGTTGCCTTATGTTTTTAAATGCCACCCACCCTATTAACAAAAAGTAGATTCAACAGTTTCTAGAAGAAAATTCTTCCTTAGAAGTTGACTGCCTTCCTCATTAATGAAATGCTGATGCTTGTATTTTCTCAGGTCAAAGCACCCTTATTATTGGCTGTATATTACATTCTTTCAACATCACTCCATAAGAGTATCTGAAAAATATTTGTGGGAAAGGTGGAGGAGAAAATAAGCTATGTCTGTTTATGACCCTCTGGGCATCTCAACTGACTGAGTGAAGGAAGAAGGGAGGTTTCCACACCAAACATCTATTCAAGTCTATCCATCCAATGGGCTATTCTACACATCAATAAAGGAAATTTCAGAGCTTAGAGCCTATTAAGGAAGGCTTCAAAAAGTCAAAACTAGTGACTCAGTGCATAGAGTACCAGCCCTGAAGTCAGGAGGACCTGAGTTCAAATCCAGCCTCACACATATAACACTTACTAGCTGTGTGACTCTGGACAAGTCATTTAACTTCAATTGCCTCACCAAAAAAATAAATAAATAAAATACAAAATACAAAAAGTCGAAACTAAGCATATAATGATTCTAATGTATTTTACCAACCACAGAAACCTGAATAATAGGAGATGATATATTAACAAATGTTCTAATTTTTACCAAAGGAAGGAGAGTACTTCAGATTATGAAACAGCAACCTTGACTTCAGTTCAAAATTTAGTTCATGTAAAAATTTCAGTTTATTTTCTTGGAAGAACGTAACTATGGAACAAGAGTCAGGCACACTAGAAAAGCAGCCCAAGTATTACACAACTACCTAGAATAAGTTAGGTGACAAAGTGAATAGAGCACAGGGCCTGAAATATGGAAGATCTGAGTTCAAATATAGCTTCAAACACTTACTAGCTGCATGATCCTGAGCAAGTACCTTTACTTCTATCTTTCTCTGTTTCCTCAATTGTAAAATGGGGATAATATAACACCAATCTCCCAGGGCTAGTATGAGGGTCAAATTAGATAATTGTAAAGCATTTAGCATAGTTCCTGACATATACATTTAATAAATGTTCATTTCCTTCCTTCCATGAAAGAAACAAAATAAATCCTCCAAAACATTGGGTAAATTTTGCACAGAGTATGTATGGAAGGTCATAAACAAGATTTATCCATGATGAAAAAGTATTCTGAACCAGTAGGAGAAATGTTCTCATTGATGAGATCATGAACATATTGAAGTTCTTTCTCTCTCACCTCCTCCTCACTAGGTAAAAAAGAAAGAAAAACAAAATTGCAACAAATATGTATAGTCAATCAAAACAAACTGCTATGTTGCCTATGTCCAAAAAGAGTTTCCCATTCTGTATCCTGTATATGAATGCAATAGAACACTATTATGTTGTCAGAAATTATGAAAAGGATGATTCTAAAGCTTCTCATATTTATCTTCTTGGACCAAATGGAGAGATATGAGCTGTATCACCATACAGTAAGTTCAGTAATTACCATGCAGATTTGGAATCCGTGGAAAGGCCAGACCCAAAGTATTGTAATTAATGTACTGATTTCACCATGGTGGAAGTATATAAAATAGTATCATATAGATCCCTGTTTTTCCTTATTGGATTTTGTTAACAAAAATATGAACAACCTTGAACGTAACACTATGGATCAACTTTAGATATGGTTGTATTAAAAAACACATATAAAGCACTATGCAAACTTTAAAATGCTGTATGTTAACTATTATTAGGTATTATTTTAAAAGCATAAAAGGTATTCTAATTAAATGTTTGTGAACACCACAAAGCATAGGATAGCCAACGTACACAATGGCAGAATGTAAATACAAAAAAGAAATTTTAAGATGATAAATATAGCCTTAGACATCAGCTAACAAAATCACACATATGATGAAGACAAAGATAGGAAGCACATCATGTGAAAAAGACATAGGAATTTTATTGGACTACTGTAAGGACACAAGATTTGTAGGGATGCAGACAATCCTGTCAGCCATGCCAACTGTAAGGTTAAATGTAAGGGGGCTGATCTGTTCTGCCCTGATATGCCAATTGTGGGGACACAGACCCTTCTAGAAAACACTGAGATACCAAAGAAAGAAGGGCCCATGCCAGCTTGGTAGTAAATACATGGAGGTTTATTTGAGTTTGTTAGATTAATTGAGTTGTTTGGAAGAGTTTACTCAGAAGACTCAGTCCTTGGTGGCAGGAGGACAGAATGGTGTGATGGATCCCCGCATCAACCCCAGGCCAGGTGAGGTATTACATAGAAACAGAACAAAAAAGGCATAATGGCAGAGATGGCCTAGGGTCATGCCCAAGGGTTCCTATGAAATAGTTGGAACTCTTTTCTTGTTTCCCTTTATTCAAGGTAGTTTACATTTTCTGTGAGACTTGAAATCACGTTCCTAGGCTTAGGCCTACCCCCAGTATTGCTACAAAAATTCAGCAGTGTGAGATGGAGGTGAAAATAAAAATAAAAAGCTAACAATATTAAATATATCATCAAGCATTGACAGGCTATGATCCAGTTCTACCATGGCCTGGTCAGACGCATCTAGGGTGTTATGTTCCATTCTGAGAAGGCTTAATGGAGAGAAAACCAACCTTGGAGCAGGGAGCTCATGAAGGTATGAGTTCAAGTTGCCCCTCTGTCACATACTGGCAAGTTACTTAACATTAGCGATCTTTGCAATTTTTTAGAACTATAAATTGCTGAAAAGTTGCCAACCTGCATTGATAGAGGGAATAGCCTCATCAAGGAGTTCCCTGTAACAGTGAAATAATGGATTCAGTCTCTAGGCCTTGTCCCTACCTGGATTTCACCTATTTGAAGATATTAATAAGTTGGAGCCAAAATGAAATAGTTCAACCAGAATGGGGAGGATGGTGGAAGCAAGGTCATGCAAGGCTCAATTAATTGAAATTGCAATATTGTTTGATGAAGAGAAGGTTTGAGGAAGGACTGAAAGCTATCTTCATTTTTTTTTGCATTTTTAAGTTTTACTAGGTTTTAAAACTGTACTAGGACTTTTCTAGAAGTTTGTATAGAAGATTTTTGTTTATATATAGGTTGAACTCTGAATGGCCTTTGAGCTGCCTTCCACTCCTTGACTCTAGAAATGATACATAACACATTATCCTAGCTTATTACTAAGATCTTGACCAGCCTAAACATCTTACAATCATCACCACAATCTCTGACAATATCAACCATTTGAAAATCTAGAAAAAGGGGTGGGGAAGGCTAATTCAACTAGTTATTCAATGGAAATTCTAGGAGTTTTTTGAGGAGGGACAATTTCCCAGCAGGAGGTCTTAATAGCTCTCCAAAGGGAAATCTCTTTAAGTGGAGCATCCCATCTGAAAAAAATACTATTCTAAGAGAAGCTGTTTGAACATCAAGGCCACCTTTAAGGTTTAAAGGCATTAGGTATTATGGATACAGTAGAAAGAAAGATTTCCAACTTCTTCAGATGCCTTCAGACACACTGCAAATTAAGACAGAAGTAAAAATGGTGTTTTTTTCTTCAAGAGATTCTAATTTTTGGTTGTATACTTCAGTGGACTTTCTTCTGACACCCAGAATTATTAGAACCATATAGGAGTTGCAGCTAGGTGGCACAGTGAATACAGAACCAGGCCTCGAGTCAGGAAGACTTGAGTTTAAATCTGGCTTCAAACACTTACTAGCTGTGTGACCCTGGGCAAGTCACTTAACCCTGTTTGCCTCAGTTTCCTCATCTGTAAAATGAGCTAAAGAAGGAAATGGCAAACTACTCCAGTATCTTTGCCAAGAAAACTCCAAATAAGTTCATGAAGAGTCAGACATCACTGAAACAACTCAACAACAACAACAACAACAGTAGCATGAGTTGCTGTTTGCAAGGACAACTCTACCCAGAAACCTTCGTTGCCATTCAGTTCTAATGAGAACTGGTAGCACTCATTCAATAGGTTAGAAATGGAATCCCTACACTCAAATCCAGTTTACTGTAATTAGCCATAAATCTATGCCTCATTTCAAGGGATGCTTCATCTCAACTGTATTGATTTACTTCCATTCTCATATTTTATATCCTTTGGAGGAAGCACGAGTCCAGGACTCAGTTACAGAACTTTGCCCACAACCCCATTGCATCTTTAAACCATCCATGAAATCACATAGAGCTCTAGATGGCGCAAGGGACACAACAACAACACCTGAAAGATTGATGCCCACAGCAAAGATCCCACTGGGAATCCTGAATGTTTCTTGAAGATACCAACTCCTCCTAAATGTCTTTGGGTAGCTCTACACCTCAACTTCATTATACATTTTCTAGAGCTTTGATCACATCCTGGAAGATTCCACCTCTGTAAAAAATGAAATGTTTCCTCTTCTATTCAAGACCCCACAAAGAGCTGCTGCTAAAACATCTCAGATGTTCCTTATGGTGCACTTTAAGACACATGAATTGCCAACTTAGTTTATCCTTTAGCAGAGACTCTAGTCCATCACAAATATGAATTCCCTGCTTGTAGCACTATGTTCTCCTTCGCTTATCACCTTCAGAGCAATGCAGAGACAGCTCACAACCTGCACACTGAGAAGGCACTTATGTCATCACTTCTGCAACCTCCAGGGCTACTGCTCCCCAGCTGTAGAATTGTGTTATAACATGCCCTACTCCCCACCTCAGGACTTACTCTTTTACTCCTGCACTCTAAGATTCATCGCTGCTTTTCTTGGTTTTAATACTCAACACTTCGATCTTTGAGTGAGCAACTAACTGGTATGGTTTGAAGCATATCAAAATGACATCCAAATATTCCTCCTGGAAAAGAGGCAAAGCAAAAGAAATCCATTAACTAATGATGCTCCTTGGAAGAGCTCTGCCAGGTGGGAGGATCAGGTTTGATCCTCCCAGGATCCTCTTTCTAAGCATAACAAATGTAACATCAAGTAGAGTGGCATAATAGGTCAAGGGCTGGCCTTGAAATCAGAAGGACTTGGACTCATTTCCCACCTCTGACACCCACTGGTTGTGTGGCCCTGGGAAAGTCACTTAACCTCTCAGTGACCCCAAGCAAATCTTTAAGACTATAAGTTTCAGAGAAGGGATTGACCTCCATTAGCGGAAGGAGTCTTGTCATTTGCGAGTTCCCTTTCCCAATGAAATCTTAGGTCCAGTCACTATCCTTATCTTAATATAAGGCTATTACATACCTCCATGTCTTTATGCTACAAGAATGAAAAGAAATTTAGCCTGTTTCAGAGGTCACTGAGTAAACTGCCTAAGTACTCATTGAAATATCATAACCCTAACTGTAGGGTTAGGTTTTCACTGTGTTCACAAAGGTGTATATAGCTGGAACTAATCATAATGCCACTCTTTGATTACCTTGCCCACAGAGGTATTGTTTAGTGATAAATCCCAATTACATATACCCAGGGAATGGAAGTTACAGAATGCTTCAATTCTGACCCTGTCGGATCACTCATGCATCTCATGGCCCCCTATGGCAAATGGCATACAACTGTGGTTCATCACTAAGAGGACAGGAAATACTTAGAGGGCAACGATCCTTCGCAGATTAAATGCAATTATCATATTTGTTCCACTCTACACAACTAAGTCTGAATTTTATTGCTGCTGATGATCATGCTAATAAAATAGAACTGTTATATTTCATTATCATAGGCCACTGTGAAATCCCACCCCACCCCACCTCAACTACCATGTTGTCATGTCAAACCCTAAACAAATAAAATTGTTTTGAATATCACTCTTCACTGAAGCAATTCCTTCTCAGTAAACTAAGCCTTCTAGATGAAACCAGGAAGGTATCACCTCCGAAGCCTGGAAAAATGTTTCTGTGGCAGAATTTACTCTAGTAAAAGAGAAGCAAATAAGAAGATAGATGTTACAAGAAACTTTTTAAATGCCTAATACGCATATTGTGATGGCAAAGATGGACATTTTTTTCAAAGCCGTTTCCTGTCTTCCCTTCCCCCCCTACCCCCCTAAGAGGTGTCATAAGCAACATTTTTCTCAGGCAAGCTGAATAAATCTGAAACCATTATTTGGTTACCTGAATTTTTCACCCTCCATCGAACAACTTACAAGACCTTTACTGTGGTTTTAAAGCTCAGTTGCCCATTCATTAGGTTGACAAACTTGTCAAAACCCTCCAGGACTATGTCAGTTATGTCAGAAACACTTACAGGAGCCACAGTACATGTCAGAGCTCAACTGACTCCTGTCAACCATTGCCAAAATGACAAGAAACCCTTCTGGGGACAAAAGACTACAGAGGGAGATGAGATACTCCCACTCACATTTTTGTTGACTCTAGCCAACCATTTTACATTCATGCAATTTATAGCAATTACATCTCTGTTACTTGATTGTGTGTCCCAGACTTCCCATGTTAGTTTAACGATGAATTGTTAAGAATCCTGACTTCTCGTGACTGATTTGGCATTCAGGACGAGAAACAAACCAGCCATAGCATTTAATGCTGGAGTTGAGTATTTAGAAATCCATTTTTTGGCACCAGAAGACTAATAGAAAATGCATGTTTATTGAGAGCCAAGCAAATCAGAAAACAAACTCTGGAAGCAAAATTCAAGTAAAGAAAACCATGAAAATGCTTGGATGTAAGAATTAAATTACTTTTCTTCCTGCTATAAAACCTATCATTGAAACCAGGTAAATAATAAAAAATGGAGTGGTATAATATAGGTTTTTCCTCACACACAAAACTACCATCCTGCTGAATACTGAAAATCAAACATCTGGGCATAATTCTTGCCTAGTTAGGGGTACTATTATCTAATAACATTTTTTTTTTAAATTAGACTCTTTCCAACATGTACAAGAAACAGAAGCAGAATGGAAACCTGAGATACGGTTAAAACTGGTTCCCTATGCATTGTGGTAGGGCCTGTACAATGGAAAGAGCACTGGACATATATGTAGAGGAATTAGGTTCAAATTACACCTCAATTCTTACTACAATACATGTGTGACTATGGACTATTCACTCAACATCCCTATACCACAGTAATATAATTTTTAAAATAAGGAGAATGTACTCCATGGACCCTGAGGCCACTTCCAGGTCTACTTCTATTATCCTTTGAGCAGATTAGTCCCTATATAATCAGATTAAGGGAAGGGAAACCATTACCTTAGGAGTAAAAAGATGGGTGAAGATACAATAGATTACTTCCAATGATAGTCTTCAAGCTTATCAGTCCCTTAAATCCAACACATAAATTCCTTTTGGAAGCTCCCTCTATCCAAATACAGCTCTGTTATACATGGGTGAAGCACTGTCATTTGCACAGAACATGATGGCACACAGATAGCCTCATGAGTCACAATCAAAAACCCAGTCTCCTTCTGGGTACTAAAAAGAAGTTAGTCATACTTTGAGCACTCAGTTGGAATGTTTAAAAGACAAACTAAAAAAATCAATCCCAAACAATGCAATATCCTTGTAGACATCTGGGAAATAACTGTGACTGAAGCAACCTGCTGGTATGCTGCTTTCAAGGATGACTGGATCGGTTCATCCCTAAAGCTAAAAGACAGAACTGCAAATAAACACAAGTTCAGCATGTCAGCATGAAACCAGACTTCATGTGTCATCCATTGTTGATCAATGATTAGTTTGTTTGGCTGTGCTCATGCACCTGTGAGAGTTCCATTTTATGGGCAAAGGATGATAATGGTCAAAACTACCGCTTTTGCTATAGTCTTTTTATCCATGTTATCTCTTTACCTGAATCACAGGGTGTTGTGAGAAGGGGAGAAAGTTACTTTGTAAGCCTTAAAGCTTTATAACAATATTAGTAAGATCACTGCATGTAAAAATGCAATATACTTGCTATGGACAAACACTATTAAGAGTTTGGCATAGCAGAGAGAGTTAGTCTTGAAGTCAGGAAGCTCCAAGTTCAAGTTTTATCTCTCACATATACTGACTGGGTGAATCTGGGCACATCATTTTTGATGCCCCAGACAATTTGCTGGGACTATACTGATTTACAATGATAGAGCAAGTTTCTCACCACAAGCTCCTTATACTCATCTAGTCTAACTCACAGGAGCAGTCAAAGAAAATATACACACACATACACATACAAATACACACACATATGTGTGTTTGTGTTTATGTGTATGTATGTTATATATATATATATACACATGTATGTATATATACATACATATATATCTCAGGGTAAATGTCACTTCCTACATGATAACTTCCCTAATCTCCCTAGATGCTTGTGCCTCCTTACAAAAATCACCATGTGCATGTGTATGTGTGTGTATGCATATGTATTTATATATATGTATAGTCTCTTCCTATAGCATATAGGATACTTTTAACTATAGGGGCTGATTCACTGTTTCCTTTGCATTCCCAGGACCCAGCACAAAGCCTGACATGTAATAGGTACTTGATTAATCCATAAATACACATATGCATAAATCTATATTATATAACAGTATCAAGGTCACCATAGATTTTGAAAGGTATGACAGCAAAATACAACCTCTATAAGGTCATAACTTGCTGAAAAAAATCTCTTAAAATATAGGTCTGGAGACAGACTGGCTGTTTATCATTCATTCAAGGCCTAGCCTAACATAGGTCAGAGAAGCTCATTACCAGTTTCATCACAAAGTATCAATTTTTTAAATCAATCAATCAACAATCATTTATTAAGCACCTTGTATGTGCCAGGCCCTCTACTGGGTGCTGGGGATATAATAAATGAAATAATCCTTAATTACAGAACAACCTAAGTTCTAATGGAGAAGACAATAAAGATGTAGATAAGTTATTTATAGAATAAATATAAAGAGAATAAAGTCAAATAAATACAAAGTAGTTAAATACAAAGTAGTTTACAAGAGAATATTCTAGAAGTTGAGGGGATCAGAAACAGTCACAATGATTCAAAAAGACTGTCTATTATCTAAAGCACAGAGGTGTTCTACTCCCCCTGGGTAAGGGAGTGCCTACATAGTAGAGTCAGCTTGATGGCACAATGGATAGAGCACTGGGCCTGGGGTTAGGAAGACCTGAATTCAGATTTGAGCTCATATCCTTACTAGCTATGTGACCCTGTGCAAATCACTTAACCTCCTTCAACTCAATAGATGTGGTAATAGCACCTACCTTTTAATTTCCTTGAGGTACCAGGAATTTCAACAAAACCCAAACTTCAAAAACAAAAAAATTGAGACCCTTGAGAAAGACAACACTATTATTTCTCCTTTCTATACACATGATTTCATTGTGTGGATGTTGTTAGGATTTTCTTAGAGCTAAAATTCTCAATGCAAAAGAAAAAAAAACAAAGAAAGAAAGAAAAAGAAAGAAAGGAGGGAGAGAGGTAAGGAAGGAAGGAAAGAAGGAAGGAAGGAAGGAGGGGAGGGAGGGAGGGAGGGAAGGAAGAAAAACAATTATGGTAGTTTAGCATCTTTCTTATTTTTCCGCATAATGGCTATTGTTTGTTTATTTCAGTAACATCCAGAAACACTTCTATCTGTATGATCTTAAAGAGTTGCCTAAGGCTTAGAAGGTAACTTGACTTGGGTGGTCACAAAGGGAGTGTCAGAAATGGAATGTGATGTCTATACACTATGCCATGCTGCCTGATTTGATTCAATTAAATTCAAGAAGCATTTATTCCATGCCTAATACGTAGTAGGCACTGTGTACAGTACTGGGAATGCAAAGACAAAAAAAAAAAAAAAAAAGGAATAAGTAGCAGCCCTGAAAGAGCTTCCTTTCTGTTTTGGAGGAAATGTCATGTAAATAGTTAAGCAAAAGCAAATTAATTTCAGGAAGAAAGAGAACATTAACAACTCGGGAGATTGGGAAGAGTTTTATCTAAGAGATTGCACTTATGATGAGCCTTGAAAAAAGTCAGGGTTCCAAGAGGTGATAAGGGAGAGCATTCCAGGCATAAGGGGAGGGGGTTGAGTGGTGCTTGTAGTATGTAAGCAAGAGATACAGCATAATATTGCACATGAAAATTAGAAAGTAAATCAATTTGTTTGAAACATTTAGTATGTGAGAAGAGGGAAAGTGAAATTAGTGTAGAAAGACAGGTGAATTAAGATTGTGAAGGGTTTAGAAACTAAGCAGCAATTTCTATTTTAATCATAGAGCTGATAGGGAGCCCCTAACAATTCTTGAACAGTAGAATGACATTGTGAGCTCCATGCTTTAAGCAGATAAATTGTGAGGCTAGTGAGAGGACAGCTTGAAGAGCAAGAACAGTCAAGGACATCAGCTACAAGGTTATTACAATAGTACAGGTGAGCAATAATAAGGACGCAAATAGAGTGATAGTTCACATGAGTGGAAACAAGGGGGTTACTGTAAGATATTTTGAGTTTTTCAGATGGTGTGTGTGTGTGTGTATGTTTGTATGTATATTTACACACATACATAAATTTATATTCATATATATAATAAACATTTACCAATTGCCTACCAAGTGTCAATGGAAGCAGCTAGATTGCTTAGTGGTTAGAGCACTGGGCCTAGAGTCAGGAAGATCTGAGTTCAAATCCAACTTCAGATACCTCCTTGCTGTGTGATCCTGGGCAAGTCATTTAACCTCTATTTACCTTAGTCTACTGAAAAAGGAAATGGCAAACCACTCCAGTAATTTTGCCAAGAAAACCTCATGGATAGCTTTGGTTTGCTATGGTCCATGAGGTCACAAAGAGTAGGACCCAACTGAACAACTAAGGGGCAGGTACTGTGCTAAGTGCTGAGGATACAAAAAGAGGCAGAAAATAGTCCCTGTCCTCAAGGAGCTCACAATTTAATGGGGGAGACAATAAGCAAACAACTATACACAAACAAGCTATATAAAGTATATAGAGGAAATAATTAACAGAGGGAAGATACTAGAATTAATATCAGCTGGGAAAGGCTTCTTAGAGATAGGATTTTAGGCAGGACTTTTCTGGGCTTCCCTGGCTTCCTTTAAGTCCCAATTAAAATCTCTCGCTCTTTTTTTTTTTTTAAACAGGAATCTTTCCCATTTCCTCCTAATAGACTATAAGCTTAATAAATGTTTATTGATTAATAGACTGACTTAAAGGAAGTCAATAGTCAGAGATGATGAGAAAAAGCATTCCAGGCATGTGAAACGGACAGATAAAATGGCCAGAATTTAGAGGTGAAGTGTCTTGATTGTGGAATAGCCAGGAGGCCAATGAATAGAATGCTGGGCCTAGAGTCAGGAAGAACTGAATTAAAATCTGGTCTCAGACACTTAATAGCTGTGTGACTGTGGGCAAACCACTTAAACCTGTTTGCCTCAGTTTCCTCATGTGCAAAATGAGCTGGAGAAGGAATGGCAAACTACTCCAGTATCTTTGCCAAAATGATCCCAAAAGGGGTCACAAAGAGTCTTGTTTCAATCTCTGCACTTATATCTCTAGTGCCTTGGACAGTGCCTGGCACATAGTGTTTAATAAAGATGTGTTAATTGATTAATCAATGGATTGACTTTCAAGTGTCCTAAAACAGCAAAATAATTTAAATGACAATAACAATAATTATAACTCACATTTATAAAGGCTGTTAGAAAAGTCTTAGTGTCATTTTAAGCTTTAATACCCTGTATTAAAGGACACCTTATAGAGAACATTAAAGTTTACAAAACATTTTACATACATTAGCTTATTCAAGCATTCAATAACCATGTGAAGAGGTGCTATTATTATCCTAACTTTATAAATGAGGAAACAGAGTCTCAAAGTTAAATGACCTGCCCAGGGTCACACAGCTAGAAAATATCTGAAATGGGACATGAACCCAGGTCTTTCTGACTCCAGAATTCTATCCACTTTGCCAAAAATACTTATAGCTTAGACTAGAGAGGTAGGTTGATATGATAGAGAGAGAGAGAGATAAGGTTCTAGTCAGGAAGTTTGGGGTTCAATTCTAACTTCTAATTAATACGAGCAGATCTTTTAACCTTATTGTGGCACTAAGTAAGTTTCTAAGTGTATAGGTTGTATATGGATTGTTTATATCCATCAATTTCTACACAAGAAAGTCTTTATAGTAATTAATGTCTAAAAAGGAAAGAAATATTAATAGGCTGCTGAAAATTTTGATTAAAGTATCCCTAATTTCTTCCTATTCTATTAAGTATCTAACACATGCCAAGTTCTAAGGTTTTAGGTAATAGAAATGCAAATACTAAAAGAAAATAGTCCCTTCCCCCAAGAAACTTACATTCTATTGAAGGGAACAACATATGAAAAAGATAAAGAAATATAAAATAAATACAGAGTAAAAACACAATACTTTCTGAATGAGAGAGTAATAGTGACTCAGAGTAAAAGGACAGGCCTTTTGTAGGATGTGGTAATTGTGGTAGGCCTCAAAGGAAGCTGGGAACTTGAAAAAGTGGAGGTGAGAAGGGAATGTAATTCAAGTGTGGAAGGCAACCTATGTAAAGGCATATTGATGGGAGATGGAGTGCCACATTCAGGAAGCAGCAAATAAGCCAGTTTTGCTAGAATGTGTCCATCCAAAATGCTGTAGAAATGCTGTGACATCTTTAAATTTGGGGTCTAAAAACTGTCTAATCCAATTAAACAGTGGTTACAATAAAGTAACACATCTTCATAGAGTTTCCCTGATGCATAAGGTTTACTGAATTTGTTGAAAGAAACTTTCCCTGATCCCCACAGCTAAAAGTAATTTCTCTTTCCTATGAGTTTTCTTAGTATAGCACCATGCTCAATTTTCTTACTGCCTCCCTTAAAATGTGAAACCCAGAATGAGACACAATTCTCCAGATATAGAGTGACCTGTGCAACAGACAGTGTTCCTATGACTCCTTTTGTCCTGAATGTCAGGCTTCTACTAATAAAACCTCAGGCCAGATTAGCTTTCCTTGCAGCCACATCACACTGTTGATTGATATTGAACTTGCAACCACGTTAAACCCCTAAATCTTTTTTTTCTCATATGAACTGCTGCTAAGTCATATTTCCTCAGTCTTCTGATGTTGACATTTTGGTATTCTGAGCTTCCTGTTTGCTATTTATCCCTGAAGAATTTTATCATATAAAATACAGCCTATCATTCCAAACTGTCAAGATCTTTTTGGATTCCAATCCTATTAGCTAGATCAGTCAGATTTGTGTCATCTACAAATTTGATAAATATGCTACTAATATCATCATCCAAGTCACTGATAAAAATATTGAACAGAACAGAGGCTGCAATGACATTCTGGAGCATACTATTAGAAACTTTCCCTTATTGACACTGATTTATTTACCACCACTATTTAGATATAGTCCTCTAACCACCTAGGAAGCTCTCTAATTAGTCTATTATCTATTATATTAATATATTATTATCCATATCTACACATCATATTATTATTCTCCATGTCACTGTCTTATCCAAAAGAATAAGTTAGACTCCGGGACAGTTGAGGTTAGGGATCAAACTCTATGGTTCCCATCTCTTTTCCAGATCCCAAAGCGAAGATTCAGATTCAATATTCCACCAAAGCAAACAAACAAACAAACAAACAAACAAAAACCCTGTCTACAATGTGGATAGATACCTCTAGGAAAAAAAAAAACAAAACTTTTAATTAGGGCAAGATTGCAAGACATTAATTAACTTTTTCTCTCCCTACCTTCATTACCCCAGGGATAAAGATTCACCAGACTAGCCGAATCTTCTAACAGTCACATGGTTCTCTTAAAGGGCAAAGCTCTCATGGATAAGTCACAGCTTCGGTGTTCAAAGCTCTGTTCAGAGGGTGTTCTATCAGTATCCCAGAAGAGATCACTCGCAGTGGTATCAGTAGTTTAGGATGCTTAGGGATAGAGTAGAGGGGAAAAGAAGAGACAGATATCTCTTATGGGGCCTTCAATGAGATACAAGGGATTGCAAGTCCTTAGGTTTAATTAGGAGCTACAGGAAGCAAGTGAGGTCAGAATGATTCTGGTCAAATGAAATGAGATTGATATTGATAAAGTATTGATGGATCTGTGGATTTAGAGTGATCTAGAGTGGACTGAGTCAGTGCATGACAAGGCAAATGTGGAGATTGAGCTTTCGGTACACATTGGAACAAAGTATGAGAAAGACGTATATGGAAGAAAGTTCACCCCCTACAGGACTGATGCCAATAGATCAGCAAGCAGAAGGCTTAAGATAGATAATACCATGGACAGTATATCTGATTTGTGGATTTCTGAACTCCTCCTCTTTTCTCTCGAGGAAAAGATTGCCCAGGGTATAGACAGGATGACCCAAGGAGTATTGTAGTGAGCAATGACTTGCCGGGGTTTCTCAGACTGAGACAAACATGCCCGAAAGAATAGGAGAGGACTGAAAACAAGTTGTTGAAGATATAGCTGCCACTTTTGACACTGTGACATCATTACCCAGGCCATCAGTTAATTTAATAGCTAAAACCTCAGGTAGATCACTAGAAGAACAATCCAATATGACAAGGAAAGCCTGAGATCATTCCTTTTCAACACTGAGATTCATTGATTTTGGGTTTTTTTGGCCTTGATGGAAAAATTTTCTATGGCAATAAAATCTCAATTCCTTTAAATAATCAAAATATATGTTTCTTGTTGTTCAAGTTCTTTTTAAGCAGGAAAGTCGGTTCATATGTAATACCAAGATATTTGATGAGTCCTTAAAGCAGAAAGACAAACATAAATACCTGCCTGTCACTGGAATAGTTCCTTTAGTATACGTCTATAAGGAGGTGTCAAGATCAAGATTATTAGAATTCTCATGTCTAACTACAATTCTTTAGAACTACCACTGAAAATTTTCTTGGTACCTGTCACAGCAAATTTCCTGTTTAATGTCCTGCTTAGTTCAAAATCCTGTGGATTCCTAAGTTGTCACTTTTAGGTCAAAGTGTCAAAGCAATTTTTGTGCTATAATATCTTGCACCATCCACACAGACCCTCTAGCTCAGTGGTCCTTAACTCTCTGTGTGTATTTGTGGATGCATATGTGAGTATGTGACAGTGTGTGTATGTGTGTGTGTATGTATGTGTGTGTGTGTGTATGTGAGAGAGAGAGAGATCCTTTGCCAGTCTATAAAATATATGGACCTTTTCTAACAATAATTTTTTTAATAATCAGAGGAAATGCTAAATTTAAATTACAGGATAGTGAAAATAAAGATGTAGATTTTCCTAATCCACTCCATAAATCCCTGAAATCTATCTACAAACCACTTGGGAGTCTGTGGACCCCAGGTTAAGAACCTTTGCTCTAGTTTACTTAGATATAAGCACTTAGGATGATCCAGATAAATTGTAATTACAGTTTTCCCTCTGTTAAATGTTTTAAGTGAAAAACAAACCTTCTGAGCATCTATGTGATTCCAAGAATTCTTTCCATTAAAAAATCCAGGGTTGGTGAGAAGTTCTAGACTAAAAAATGGTGAATACTAAGAAAATGAATCAAGTTCCTTGAAGATGTTTCTTGTTGATCTGTGGTTTTTTCAGTCGTACCAACTCTTTGTGACACCATTTGGTGTTTTTTGTGACAAAGATACTGGAGTTGTTTGCTATTTCCTTCTCTAGCTCATTTTATAGATGAGGAAACTGAGGCAAAGAAGGTTAAGTGACTTTGCATAAGTCATACAGTTAGTAAAAGTCTGAAGCCAGATTTGAATTCAGAAAGATGAGTCTTCCTGACTCCAGGCTCAGCACTCTATCCACTGCACTGCATAGCTGCCTCTCCTTAGAGATGGATTAAAAAGGTAATTGCAACAGCAATCTGAGAGGCAGGCCCAATCAAGAGGGATCCAAAGAGCAGAAAACTAGGGAAAACATTGTAATGTCAAATTGGCCATCAAATTCATCAAAAACATGAGTTTTATTGTTTCCAGTGATGGCCAGTTTTTATGTCCCGTTAATCTTACACACTAGTGCCTGCCAATCTTATCACAAGCAGTGAGAGCCTTACAATTAATCATTAGCCCTACCTTAGTAATGCTCAGCTAGGCACCTCCCAGGTATCTTAAACAATCATTATATACAATAATTAAATACAGGGAAACCTTGATTCACAAATGCCTCTCTCATCAATACTTCATGTTTTCAAAACTCATTCACTATGATGCTGGGCACCACTGTCCAGAGAACTCCTAAGAGTCTTTCCTCAGCAGTGCAAATTATCCTAAAACTACTGTTGTGATAGGACCTAATAGAAATATGGACAGGTCTAAAACAAGTAAGACTGTGAGGAAGCAACTTTTTTTTTTTAAGGCAATGGGGGTTAAGTGACTTGTCCAGGTCACACGGCTAGCTAGTAAGTGTCTGAGGCTGGATTTGAACTTATGTCCTAGGAAGCAACATTTTAAAAAGTATTTGTTTTGTTTCATTTCATATTAAGTAAAAATTTAAAAAAAACATATATGCCAATAGAATTGTCATACTACTTTTACCTGCCAAAGCAATATCATGTCCCTGACATTACCAAAGAGTGAAAATACTAATAGTACACTCATCTAAGCCAATGTGAAACATCTTTTAAGACACTACTAGATAATGTAAGAAATGCATTTATATGGCAGAGCCAAGATGGTGGAGTAAAAACAGTGACTTGCTGGGGCTCTCCCCCAAACCCCTCCAAATATCTGTAAAAAATGGCTCTAAACAAATTCTAGAGCAACAGAAACCACAAAAAGACAGAGTGAAACAAATTTCCAGCCCAAGACAACATGGATGGTTGATTGGAAAAGTCTATCACTCCAGGCTGGGAGATGAACACAGTTTAGCATGGATGCCCATACAAAGACCAGGCCTCAGCGAAACTGGAGCAGGCCTCAGGGGACCAAATCACAAGCAGCTGTGGTGGTTTCCTGACTTCTCAACCCAGAAATGCCAAAGGCAACTTAGAAGGTCAGTAGGAAAAGTCTGTGACCCAGGTGAGGGAGAAGCTAGGTCCCAGCCCCAGTCCTGGCACAGCCCCAGGACTATGGCTGCTTCCTAAGCTTCTGGCCCACAGACTGAGGAGGAATCAAGTGGCTGATCAGAGGTGGATTGCAGGATCTCTTTGCTGGTGCTGAGGCAGGTTTCTCTTGCTCTGCCTGTGCGTATATATGGGTCACAGATCTGAGGAGGAGTGCTGGCATGGTGGAGCTTGTAGTAGAAGTGGAGAGGGAATCCTCCTCACAGTCCCAAGGCAGAAAAGAGTACTTGTGACCACTCATAAAAAAAAGAGCACAGGTCAGGAAAGGATAAACACATCATGCTTGATCATACCACCTTGGAAGAATTGAAAACTTACAGGTCCCTAGAAGTATCTCTGAAAACAGCTTCACAAAACCCCCGAAGCTTGGGACAGTATATTCTCCACACTGGAAGCAGATCTGTACCTTAACAAAGAGTTTATAACTCAAGTAATTGGCTGTGATCATGAGCAAACTGCGCAAAAAAAGTCAGACCACAGAATCTTTCTTTGGTGACAAAGAAGATCAAAATATACAACCAGAAGAAGACAACAAAGTCACAGCTCCTACCTCCAAAGCCTCAAAGAAAAATATGAATCAGTCTCAAGCCATGGAAAAACTCAAAAAGGATTTTGAGAAGCAAGTAAGAGAAGTAGAGGAATAACTGGGAAGAGAAATGAGAGTGATACAAGAAAATCATGAAAAACAAGTCAACAGCTTGCTAAAGGAGACCCAAAAAAATCCTGAAGAAAATAACACCTTAAAAATAGCCTAACCCAAATGGCAAAAGAGGTCCAAAAAGCTAATGAGGAGAAGAATGCCTTAAAAAGCAGAATTGGCCAGATGGAAAAGGAAGTCCAAAAGTTCACTGAAGAAAATACTTCCTTAAAAATTAGAATGGAGCAATTGGAAGCTAGTGACTTTTTGAGAAATAAAGACATTATAAAACAGAACCAAAAGAATGAAAAAATAGAAGACAATGTGAAATATCTTGTTGGAAAAACAACTAACCTGGAAAATAGAGCCAGGAGAGAGAATTTAAAAATTATTGGACTATCTGAAAGCCATGATCAAAAAAAGAGCCTAGACATCATCTTTCAAGAAATTTTCAAGGGAAACTGATATTCTAGAACAAGAGGGAAAAATAGAAATGGAAAGAATCCACCAATCACCTCCTGAAAGAGATCCTCAAAGGAAAATGCCTAGGAATATTGTAGCCTAATTCCAGAGTTCCCAGATCAAGGAGAAAATATTTCAAGCAGCCAGAAAGAAACAATTCAAGTATTGTGGAAACACAATCAGAACAATGCAGGTCATAGCAGCTTCTACATTAAGGGACCACAGGGCTTGGAATATGATATTCCAGAGGGCAAAGGAGATAGGATTACAGCCAAGAATCACCTACCCAGCAAAATTGAACATAATTTTTTGGACTTTCAAACATCTTGATGAAAAGGCCAGAGATGAATAGAAAATTTGACTTTAAAATACAAGACTCAAGAGAAGCATGAAAAGGTAAGCAGGAAAGAGAAATCTTAAGGGACTTATTAAGGTTGAACTGTTTACATTCCTGCATGGAAAGATGATATTTGTAACTCATGAGAACTTTGTCAGTGTTAGGGTAGTTGGAGGGCAAAAATTATATGGATAGATAGATAGATAGATAGATAGATAGATAGATAGATAGATAGAT